>NC_091761.1:11818181-12121212 GCF_029378745.1 Bos indicus | reverse complement strand
AGTTTTGTGCTTCAAAATTGATTAGCAAGGAATGTGAAAAGAAAACCCACAAAAGGAGAGAAATATTTATGTACCATATATCTGAAAAAGGACTTCATTTGAAAATGTATAAAGAATAATAAAAAGGCAAACCAATTAAAAAATGGGAAAACATTTTGAATAGATATTTCTCCAAAGAAGACATAGAAATGGTCACTAAGCACATGGAAAAATGCTCAACATTAGTTAATAGGGAAATTCTAATTAAAAGCACAGACACTACTTCAGACATACTAGCATGTCTGTAATAATTAAAAAAAAATAGATACAGTAAGTCCCCTACATACAAACAAGTTTTATTCCAAGATCACGTTCATAAATCCAATTTGTTTACAAATCCAACAATGTTAGCCTAGGTACTCAAAACAAGCAGCTATATAGCACTGTACTGTAACAGCTTTATAATAATTTTCACACAAATAACACATTAGAAACAAACAAAAAGGAAACATTTTTAATCATATAGTAGTGCACCTTGAAAATTAAAGTAGTACCAGTTTCACTCATGGCTGCTTTTATGCTTGCTTCTGAACATCCTAGGCTTGAAATAAAAATACTGAACTCCATACAGTACTTTAAAGTACACAACTACTTGTAAAGGATGAATGCTCATGACATTGTACACTAGACACGTGATTGAACAGGCAAACTCTCGTTTGCATCTTTGAAAGTTCACAATTTGAAAGTTTGTATGTCAGGGACTTACTGTAATAAGAAAGGTTATGCAGAAAAATTGAAACCTTCATATATTGCTCATGGGAATGTAAAATTATACCACCACTCTGGGTATAATTTGGCAACATTTTAATAATTTACACAAAAATGTACAATGTAATTCTAATTCTGGACATCTACCAAGAAAACTGTAAATGTATCTCTGCATAAAGCTTTGTATCCAAATGTCTGTTGCAGCATTTATTCAAAATAGTGCAGATAAATGTCCATCCACTTGTAGATGGGTAAAGACAAACTTTTATACTAAAGGCCACAAAATGCATGATTTCTTTCATAGAGAAGGTCTAGGAAAAGAAAGTATTTAGTGGTAGAAAATAGCTTGACAATAGTGGTTGCCTAGGGCTAGAGTTGTAACTGGGGATTAATTGCAAAGGACATTAGGGATCTTTCGGAAGTGATGAAATGATCTAAAACTGGATTGTAGTAATGATTGTATAACTCTGTAAGTTTACTAAAAATCATGAATTTTGCACTTAAAAGGGTGGAATTTTATGGTATGTTAATTAGTCCTCAATAGAATTGTTTAAAAAATTCACATCTTCAACATATGGAGAGCTTTCTTGTATCAACAAGAAGGAAATTCTAACAGGGTTCTGTATCAACCTAGAGGGGTGGGATGGGGAGGGAGTTGGGAGGAAGGCTCAAAAGGGAGGGGACATATGTATACTTATGGATGATTCATGCTGAGGTTTGACAGAAAATGGCAAAATTATGTAAATCAATTATCTCTCAATAAAAAATAAATTGACTTTTTAAAGAGTGAATGTCATGCTGGAAAAGGTCAGAATGAAAGAAATACAGAGACGATATACAGATGAAAACATTAAATCACAGTTGTTAAGTAAATTAAAACAAATTTTATTCTATTTTATTTTTAATCTGCTGTTTTGTCAGTAAATATAGAATAAGATATTTATAATACTGTGGGAGGAAAGCTTTAACACTAGGGCTTGCAAACTTTTTTCTGTAAAATAAAATAGTAAATAATTTAGACTATCTTAAATACAAATACTATACAGTCTTGGTTGTAATTACTCTAAAATGTAGGTAACAAATGAAAAATTGCAAAATAATAGGTAAACAAAAGAGTGTTGCTGTGTTTTGAAAGCAGTTCATTTACAACAAAGAGTGGCAGGCCAAATAAGGCTTAGGGATGATGATTTGCTAACACTTTCCCTTACAAAGGAAATTTAGGAAAATGAATTATGTCCTTTCTAGAGACAAATTAGTCAACTATCAAAAGTTTTATTTACTTCTTTTTAATGATTAAATCCTTTTACTATATTAGTGTATATTAGTGTTAATTATATAAATACATATAATGAAAACTTTATACAGCTAAATTCATACCTATGAAAATTGATAGTTATGGGCTTAGAAATATATTCAACATATTTTAAAAGAAAAATTACAGTTGTATAGATTATAATGTTTCCATTTCACACATTTTACACATACATATCTGTGTATTATTTATTCACATGTAATTTCATACAGATAATCTAGAAATATATGCTTCTGATTTTTAACAGTATTCTTATTAGTTGGTATAATTTCCAATAGTTAAATGTTTTAAAGATTTATTCCCGTCTTATACTTATTTATATATAGTGAGTATATAGAGCAGTGCTTAAAATAAAGTATTAAAATAAAAACCTATATTGGCACATTTTCTTTAATAAAAACCTATATTGGAACATTTTCTTTAATAATTGAAAATATAAAAATCTGTTCTCAATATACTGATTTGAAGTCTCTAGTTAATTAAACTTTTATGAGTACTTACTATACCGCTACAAGAAATTACTTATCAGCTACATAAAATATAGTGCATAACATATTACTTCAAAATCAGTTAATTGAATATTCAAATCCATGTCTGAAGTTGAAATATTTCTGACTAGAAACAATCAATTTTTAAAGCCATTTGAAAAGCCCAGCTGATTGAGTCTTTGTAAAAACTGACCTGGATCACTAAGTTATTCACTTTTAATTATAGCAACAAACATATTTCTGCTATGTATTGTTTTATACAATCATTTATTAATTTTCCCCACTATCTTTCAAATGTCATTTGAATTGCTACAT
This sequence comes from Bos indicus, assembly GCF_029378745.1. Taxonomy (NCBI): domain Eukaryota; kingdom Metazoa; phylum Chordata; class Mammalia; order Artiodactyla; family Bovidae; genus Bos; species Bos indicus. Next base: position 12,118,350 of record NC_091761.1, on the reverse strand, counting down.
AAGCTGCAGAGTCTAAATCATTTTAATTGCTAAATTTCCTTCTCAGGACTACTTAAACATAAAAAGGCAATTCAGGCAATTAATCTGTCAGTGAGCAAACAACATAGATAAAAGCCTTGATTAGCTAGAAGCCACCTTATCAGACGCTTCAGTTAACTATAATTTAGGAAATACATCAACCATAGGAAGGAAGAAAAAAAAAAGGCAAATTTTAGATATAGAAACAAAGCAAACAAACAAAATCCCCCAAAACAAAGCTTTGGGAAATAGTCTGCATCTTTGCTCTTACAAACAAAGCTTATCATTTAAATCCTTTATAACTTACTTCTGCCAAGACTCAAAGGAATACTTGGCTTTAAACTCTCCTTCCACTGTACTGTTCAAGGTTAATGCCTCCACTTCTTGGAGGAAGAACATTTGATATTCTATGATTGAGCTTCCAGACCATACCAGGTCCAGTATCACATTATTTATTATTATTATTATTTTATCCTTTTTACTGTCAACCCAAATAAACAGGTAAACTGATGCAAATTCAAATTACCAAAATTTGAGTTTATTGAGGAACAGTGGAGGAATTGAAATTCAGTGAATGCATGTATAGCATGTTGAGGGTTTGGAAGGGGATATATTTATGGACAAATGGGGGAAATCTAGGCAGAATTCAAATAGTACATTACTGGCTGGAAGTGGGGGAGAGATTCTTGGCAGATGGTCATTGGTCAGAAGATAAGTCTCAGTCTTCTGTAAAAAAGCCATTGACGGAATACAGTCTTCAGGTTTCCTTCTTCTGAGAGTGCATGCCTGAGAGTTTCCCTTTCATATCCTCCAATTCCATTTTAGATTGACAAACTTTCACATGCTTATCTTTTTTAATCATACAACATGACCTTATTGCTTTCATCTTAAAAATATTTCCTTCAAAACCAAAGTTCTCAAATCATTCAACTGCATGTATCTTCCTCACTTTATTAATCTATGTTAGTACCATCCTGTTGTCTGAAATATGTCTTTTCTCCAACCATTATTCTAAAATCTTTCTCAGGTCCTAAATTATGTCTTAGCCACCTTAAGTCAAATACATGGGTTCTTAATTAGAAAAACCTGGTTCCTCCTGTGATATTTGTTTTACTTATCTTTTATTGGAGTAGAGTTGCTTTACAAGGTTATTAGTTTTTACTGTACAGCAAAGTGAATCAACTATAAGTATACATATATCCCCTCCTTTTTGGATTTAGGTCATCACAGAGCACTGACTAGAGTTCCCTGTCCTATACAGTAGGTTCTTATTAGTTATCTATTGTCTCATTAGTTATCTATTTTATGCATAATATACATTGTGTGTGTCTGTGTGTGTGTTAAGTCACTTCAGTCAGGTCCAACTTTGTTCAAACATATGGACTGTAGACCACCAGGCTCCTCTGTCCATAGGATTCTTTAGGCAAGAATACTGGAGTGGGATGCCATGCCCTCCTCCCAGGGATATTCTGGGCCCAGGGATTTGAACTTGCATCTCTTATGTCTTCTGCACTGGCCAGAGGGTTCTTTACCACTAGAGCCACCTGGGAAGCCCATAAATAGTGTATATATATAAATCTCAAGCTCCCAATCCAGTGATATTTATATAAGCTCAGGCAAGCCAGTTAATGTTTCTTGTCTTAGTTTCATTATTTTTAAAGTAAGAATTATTATAGCTCTCATATTTTTGTAGACAAATTGAAAAGCAAGTGAGTAAAATGAATGTGAAGCATGCCAACAATCTGACATTTTAGAGTAGGTATGGAATAAATAGAAAATAATATTTTAAATGTGTTAGCTCAATTAACATCCAGGGATTACTTTATCATCTACTAAATACCTACACCATTATTTTTGCCCATTCTTCTCACCTATGCAGTTTATCAGTCAATTACCATGAACAAAACTTGCAAGTAATCATTGATTTCATTGGCCCTCATCATCTTTTGAGGGTTCTCTTTCAGAAAAACAAGAAAAAGAAAAATTACTACACAACCTTTGAAAAATTGCTTATCAACTTTGTATTCTACTCCCAAATCTTTAGCATTACTCACAGACATTTATCACATGTTTTCATACTAATAATCCACATCTTCACTCAAAAACTGCTCCACTGAAATGGGGCTCCTTTCAGTTTCTTGATCATGACAGATTTATTTCCATTCTTGGTGCTTGCTGCCTGGAACCTGTTGCCTGTCTCGTTTCTCTTCTTCCTTGTTTCAAGATTGATTTTCCATACCATCTCAGCTGTAAAAGCTTCCCTAAAACTTTAGACACAGTTACTCCTTTTATAAAAACTGGTGTAACTGGAATAAATCTGATCTTGTAACCTAAGTACATTAAGTTTAAATTTTTACCTCTCCCTGACCTTTTCTTTTTTTTTTTCCAGTATAATAGCTTTACAATGTTGTGTTAGTTTCTGCTGTACAGAGAAATGATTCAGCTATATGTATATATATATATGCAGGTCAGGAAGCAACAGTTAGAAATGGACATGGACCAACAGACTGGTTCCAAATAGGAAAAGGAGTACGTCAAAGCTGTATTATTGTCACCCTGCTTATTTAACTTATATGCAAAGTACATCATGAGAAACGCTGGGCTGGAAGAAGCACAAGCTGGAATCAAGATTGCTGGGAGAAATATCAATAACCTCAGATATGCAGATGACACCACCCTTATGACAGAAAGTGAAGAGGAACTAAAAAGCGTCTTGATGAAAGTGCAAGTGGGAAGTGAAAAAGTTGGCTTAAAGCTCAACATTTAGAAGATGAAGATTATGGCATCTGGTACCATCGTTTCAAGGAAAATAGATAGGGATACAGTGGAAACAGTGTCAGACTTTATTTTTTGGGGCTCCAAAATCACTGCAGATGGTGACTGCAGCCATGAAATTAAAAGACGCTTACTCCTTGGAAGGAAAGTTATGACCAACCTAGATAGCATGTTCAAAAGCAGAGACATTACTTTGCCAGCAAAGGTCCGTCTAGTCAAGGCTATGGTTTTTCCTGTGGTCATGTATGGATGTGAGAGTTGGACTGTGAAGAAAGCTGAGTGCCAAAGAATTGATGCTTTTGAACTGTGGTGTTGGAGAAGGCTCTTGAGAGTCCCTTGGACTGCAAGGAGATCCAACCAGTCCATTCTGAAGGAGATCAGCTCTGGGATTTCTTTGGAAGAATGATACTAAAGCTGAAACTCCAGTACTTTGGCCACCTCATGCGAAGAGTTGACTCATTGGAAAAGACTCTGATGCTGGGTGGGATTGGGGGCAGGAGGAAAAGGGGACGACAGAGGATGAGATGGCTGGATGGCATCACTGACTCGATGGACGTGAGTCTGAGTGAACTCCAGGAGTTGGTGATGGACAGGGAGGCCTGGCGTGCTGCAATTCATGGGGTCGCAAAGAGTCGGACACGACTGAGCGACCGAACTGAACTGAACTGATCCCATCCCTCTTGGACCTCCCTCCCAACACTTCCATCCCACGCCCCCTCCATCCCACCTGTCTAGTCATCACAGAATACCAAGCTGGGCTCCTTGTTCTATACAGCAGGTTCCTGCAGGCTATCTATTTCACACATAGTAGTGTACATGTCTGAATTGAACTGAATTGAGTGTATCTGTGTAGATCCTAATCTCACTGTTCATCCTACCTCTCCCTTCCTCCCATGTCCACATGTCCATTCTCTACATGTACATCTCTATTCCTCCTCTCCAGATAGGTTCATCAGTACCATTTTTCTAGAGTCCATATATATGCATTAATATAAGGTATTTGTTTTTCTCTTTCTGACTTACTTCACTCTGTATGACAGACTCTAGGTTCATCCACATCTATACAAACGACCCAATTTTATTTCTTTTTATGATTAACTAATATGCCATTGTATATATGTATAACATCCTCTTTATCCCTTCATCTGTCAATGTACATTTAGGTTCTTACATATCAATTCAGTTCAGTTCAGTCACTCAGTCCTGTCCAACTCTTTGCATGTCTATGGACTATAGCTTCCTGGGCTCCTCTATCCATGCAATTCTCCAGGCCAGAATACTGGAGTGGGCAGCCATACTCTTCTCCAGCAAGGGATCTTTCCAACCCAGGGATTGAACCCAGGTCTTCCACCTTGCATGTGGATTCTTTACCATCTGAGCCACCAGGGAAGCCCCCAAATACTATTAAAATTATTTATCTGAAATTGTGTTTAGCTGAGTGTCTCGCATTTTAACTGGCAAACCTACCAGAAATGGAGCACATATTAAATCTCATTGAATATATTTTGAATGCATTGATGTGTCCTGAATAAATTCATGAAACAATTGACCTGCCAGTGTTTGCCTGGCTGTAGTTCCTCTTTTCCTCTTCACATGGTTTGCACCATCACTGATAGACAGTCTTAGTTGCCTCACAGACTTTGGATTTATACAGATTTCAGAAACTTGAATCTAGGGAAATGTATTTGTTTTTCAGTGACTGTCCTTGGAGAGGTCAACTGCTCTCCATATGCATCTATCCTTGTCAATTATTCTACATCTAACTGGTGTCACCCATTTATATCATTATGTCCCTAGAAAGGTCATCTTAGCAACAGGTACCTTATGCACAGACATACATCCAATACCCATTTCAGAGGGCTACTAAATGTTTATGATTTGAAACAATATGAAAGTAGGAGAGGCAATCTATAAAGTCAAAATCAACAATTGTATTATCAAATGACTAAAAGAGTACGCCTCCATTTTCTTAATTATTAAATTTGTCAATAAAAATGTCATTACAGTTGAAAAGAGTGTGTATTAAAATAGTTGTAGATAAACCATAGTCCATCATAAGTTATAAAAAACATACAAAAAAGGTATTTTAATTTTTCAAGTAAACCTTAATTTAATGAAGGACATGTATGTAGTCAATTTGTAGAATGCTATCTTTAAAATCAGAGTTCCTATGAAGAACTTAAAGAAGATAGATATGTCTACAGGTCTAGCTCGAGACACTTAGAAAATAAAGTTTAAAATATGTTTAGGAGTAAAGGTTATGAGTTCTGGCTTCTAGTGTAGCCTTTAATTGATGCCTTAAAGCAAACTGGACTTTTATATTGTTTCTGATAGAAAATCCTCCACTGACTTCTAGTTTCTCTAACTGGATTCCTACTGTTTCTTGTGCCTGACTGAATTTATCAATGGCCTGGCTTAATATTTCAGTTTTATAAAAGTGGGCATTTGTTTATTTTTTGCTTATTTTTCCTTCCTTGGATCCCAGAGTATTGTGTTGAAAACCCTGTTTCACACTAAAAGATTTTTATTATACTGAATATCTACATTTAAATTCCATTTTTGAAAGCATGGTTTATTCATGAACACACAGTAGACACTTAATAAGTATTTATGCAATGAATAAAGAATATATTTCAATATTAAATTGGGTGAACATTGATTTATATGATCTATTATTTTACATTGGTTCTTTGGAATCAATGGCATGACTTTAATTACTACCAATCATCTATTGTATATTCTCTGGGTACAATGTTCTGCCTGCCAATGCAGATTCCCCCAAGAAAACAGCTGTATATAGATCAGCTGCCTTGGTATTTTCTCCACACCACTAAGTAGATTAGGTTCCAGATCCTTTCTGTCGATGCTAAAATGGGTCATGCTTGGCTATGTCTCAAGATATGTCATATTGCATGGAACTACCTTCCTGAAGATGTTTTAAAATATTTTTTTCAGAGTTGACATAAGATAGCAGATGGATAATCTGCTTGAAGGCAGCTGAGGTCATATATCATTAAGCATCAGGGAAATTCCATATGTAACCAAACATCTGCATTTGCAAAATGGAGCTGAAAGCTTTCCAAAAAAAAAAAAAAAGACTCCAAGCCCAATTTCTTGCCAATTTAACATCTGGAAAATGTAGAAAAGGTAATCATGAAAACCGAGTCAGTGAATTTTTGAGCTGAAAGGATCCTAAGAGATCAGGCTTTTTAACTAAATAATTTTGCAGATGAAAAAACAGAGCCAAAAAAAAAAAAATTAAACACTTTGCCTAAGTTCATGTAACTAGTTACTGACAAAAGTGAAGCTGAGATTCATCTTTTGCCAGTGCTTTATTATCATGCTGCCATCCTTAGTTTATCCAACTTATTAAATACTGTGGACATTATATAGTTTGGACATTAGGGCTGTATTCTAAATGTAATACCAAAGTTCCCAATCATTTTAAACAAAGTTTCTGTAATTATATTGGAAAAACGACAGTCAAAATTATCTTTCATACATGGCCAGAGAATGCTTTCTCCTGAAGGAAATAATATTAAATTAGGATAACAAGATCTTTATAAAACAAAAGTTTCCATTTGCAGAATTAAATATTTAGAGCTTCCCAGAAATGTATTGGTGTGAGTTTACATGTTGCATATTTCTTTCTAGTTTAAAATAAATAGCCTAAGACACAAAGAAATGTGATAAGGGAGTTCTCTGTATCGCCACTAAAAACTAGGGTAGATTTTTCTAAATGGCACAAACTATGAAGAAAGAATTTTTGACAGACAGAGGTAAGATGAGGCTATAGACAGATTGATAAATCATCTTCTTGTGTTATTGTGGCTTAATGGAAAGCAATGGAAATGATGGACCATGGGCATTAAGTAAAGTGGGGCAAGGACTGACAAGTGGATCAGTAACTTTAATTAAATTTCCTTTATTTCTGTGGGTTTTAACTTGAGTGTCCCACTGTGGGGGTATTATTTATTGAAAGGTCCAATGGACAGTTTGGTTTTGTTCCAGAGATGCTAAAAATCTGGCAGTGCTGACAATAATCCTACTTAACAGAGATCTGCCCCATATCCCACGTCCTTCACAGTTTGAAGGTGGCATTGATTATTCATGTAGGGAAAGCTAGTTTATTCATAGTTGAGACTGGAACTTTAATTTCATTTTCACACATAAATGTAAAGTACTATCAGAGTTTTAATACTCAGTTAATTTCTCAGTAATACCATTACTGTGTAGATCAAGAAAAGATCATACTTTTTAGGGGAGGGAGTGAGTCATTCCTTATTTTGGAAAATTGTTTCTTGTGATATTTGAATGGCCTGTGCCATACACTTTATTCTAGTAAAGTAGTGCTCAAAATTCTCCAACCAGGCTTCAGCAACACATGAACTGTGAACTTCCAGATGTTCAAGCCGGTTTTAGAAAAGGTAGAGGAACCAGAGATAAAATTGCCAACATACACTGGATCATCAAAAAAGCAAGAGAGTTTCAGAAAAACATCTATTTTTGCTTTATTGACTATGCCAAAGCCTTTGACTGTGTGGATCACAATAAACTGGAAAATTCTGAAAGAGATGGGAATACCAGACCACCTGACCTGCCTCCTGAGAAATCTGTGTGCAGGTCAAGAAGCAACAGTTAAGAACTGGACATGGAACAACAGACTGGTTCCAAATTGGAAAAGGAGTACGTCAAGGCTGTATTATTGTCATCTTGTTTATTTAACTTATAGGCAGAGTACATCATGTGAAATGCCAGGCTGGACGAAGCACAAGCTGGAATCAAGATTGCTGGGAGAAATGTCAATAACCTCAGATATTCATATGACACCACCCTTAGGGCAGAAAGTGAAGAGGAGCTAAAGAGCCTCTTGATGAAAGTGAAAGAGAAGACTGAAAAGTTGGCTTAAAGCTCAACATTCAGAAAACGAAGATCATGGCAACTGGTCCCATCACTTCATGGCAAATAGACAGGGAAACAGTGGAAACAGTGTCAGACTTTATTTTGGGGGGCTCCAAAATCACTGCAGATGGTGACTGCAGCCATGAAATTAAAAGATGCTTACTCCTTGGAAGGAATGTTATGACCAACCTAGACAGCATATTAAAAAGCAGAGACATTACTTTACCAACAAAGGTCCATCTAATCAAGGCTATGGTTTTCCCAGTGGTCATGTATGGCTGTGAGATTTGGACTGTGAAGAAAGCTGAGCACCGAAGAATTGATGCTTTTGAACTGTGGTGTTGGAGAAGACTCTTGAGAGTCCCTTGGACTGCAAGGAGATCCAACCAGTCCATCCTAAAGGAGATCAGCCCTGGGATTTCTTTAGAAGGACTGATGTTGAAGCTGAAACTCCAATACTTTGGCCACCTCATGCGAAGAGTTGACTCATTGGAAAGGACCCTGATGCTGGGAGGGATTGGTGGCAGGAGGAGAAGGGGACAACAGAGGATGAGATGGCTGGATGGCATCACCAACTCAATGGACATGAGTTTGAGTAAACTCCGGGGTTTGGTGATGGACAGGGAGGCCTGGAGGGCTGCGATTCATGGGGTCACAAAGAGTTGGACTCGACTGAGTGACCAAACTGAACTGAACTGATGCCATATAATTGTTTCAGTCTACAGTTGTAGCCATTGCATTCACTATGATTCTACATTCACATACAAGCCTCTGAGTCCTTCAGTATTTTTACTGATACAGTCATCTCAATATTTTTGTGTATTAAAAACATGTGATTTCATTGCATATTATGTCTCTTTATTAAATTTTATATTATATTTAGAGAATGGTATTGGTTTTTTGAAATATATATAGTCATAATTATGAATTTAATTCAGGAAAGTCAAGAGGAATCATAAAATATTTGCTTAAAAATGAGGGTATTATTTGTGACTGGGTGTGAGCCGCTGCTTTTGTCACTGTTCTGCAAAAGTAAAAAACATCAATGTTGGCAAAACCGGGAACCCAGAAAAGCCTAAGGAACAAAATGTATCCTCTGTACAGGAAAAGCAGGAGATACTGCTCTAGATTAGAGGTCACTGGCTCAAATGCATGCAGAGGCCAAGCAGGTAGGAAGATGTGACTTGGGCAATTAGAAGACCTTGGGAATGCAGCCCTATCACATGGAGAGAAACACACTGCTCTAGGTTGTTCTCAAGTGTAATGATTCATTTTGGTGAACATGTTGCTGTAACACCAAAATAGTACTTCTTGGTGGTCCAGATTTGTAGATAGCTTTTAGCAGTCAACCCCTTCAAAGCCTGCCTCAATTATAGACAGCTGCCTTCAAAGTAATCCGTAATTGGGTAAATATGCAAAGCCATATACATATATGCATATCAATGTACATACATATATACATACATGTGAAAGTGGAAGTCACTCAGTCATGTCCAACTCTTTGCGAACCCATGGACTATACAGTCCACTGAATACTCCAGACCAGAATACTGGTGTGTGTAGCTGGTCCCTTCTCTAGGGGATCTTCCCAATCAAGGATTGAGCCCAGGTCTCCCATATTGCAGGTGGATTCTTTACCAGCTGAGCCACCAGGGAAAGTCCAAGAATACTGGAGTGGGCAGCCTACCCCTTCTCCACTGGATCTTCCCAACCCAGGAATCAAACTGGGGTCTCCTGCATTGTAGGCAGATACTTTCCCAGCTGAGCTACCAGGGAAGCTCTCTCTATATATACATATATACAACTGTGTTGGGCCATTTTAATCTCTAGTGTATCCTTTGAAATTAGCCAAGGCTTTTAGTGGACTTGCCTCTCTCCACATAACTTGCCTTGGTTCCTTCCCTTCCACATATGTTGATCCTCAATGTACACCCTAATCAACATTCTGCCCACTATAATCTTAGAGCCTACTTTTCAGAGAACCAAACTTGCAACACTCTGTGATTATACTTCATGATAATTAAAAGAAACTAACAATAACAAAACTGGAAATGTGAATTTTTATGTGAACTATCCTGATTTTACTTATCACTAATTTAAATATTCTTCCCATCAACATATCTAAGGCTACATTTAAGCCACATTCATGAAAACCATATAATTCATGATTGGCCCAAGACAGTTGTCCCAGAATAAGCATTAATAGAACTCTTTATTGATGACTGTGTCCCAGCTTACACAAAAAATTAATTTTATGATCATCCTTATCTGAGACCATCAATTTGCCACTTCTGCTTCAGAGAAAAGGCTTTCTGAGGTAGTAGGTTAATTCTATGCTCAATTAGGTAATATTTGATAAACCAAAGAATGGATCACCAATTGGCACAAGCCATTTGGCATTTATTTGTTCTCACAGTGAAGCTGGCAGTCTGATGGAGTTAGATGGAAATGAAGAAGCTATTTAAATGTCAGAAAAGGCCAAACAAAGCTAGTCTGGTGCAATATTTTGCCAAAATCATTTTCCCAGTAAGAGAAAAATCCATATTTCTTTTCCTGGTTTATTCATGTTCTTGGCCTCATCTCAAATCTATACAATTAACCATAAATTATTTAAATAAGCTAGTAATGAACCCTCCACTTTCAAAAATAATTACATAGATCTCAAAACAGATAGAAACACAAAATGAAAAAATACGGCAAACACTTCACCAATATATAAATATTATAGATAGTGCTATAAAACTATACACAAATAAAAACAAGTTACTTGATAATTAGTCAATTATCACAATTTGTAAAAAAATACTCTAGTAATTAATTCTTGATCCAATAGCAAGTAAAACTGAAATGACATAATGCCTAGAAGATAATGGTGTTCAAAGTATGGGATGCAGTCAAAGTAGAAATCAAAGCCAAGTCCATAATATTAAGGGCATTAATTTTATTTTTAAAATAATAATGAAAGATCTAGAAAAAAACAAGGGGGAGAAAATAATAAGATATTAATTTAAAGTATACTTTGTAAATATATTGGTATGTATATATTAAAAAAAAAAAATCACTTAGTCATGTCTGACTCTTTGTGACTCCATGAACTATCCACAGTCCACGGAATTCTCTAGGCCAGAATACTGGAATGGGTAGCCTTTCCCTTCTCCAGGTGAACTTCCCAACCCAGGGACAAAACCCGGGTCTCCCACATTGCAGGCAGATTATTTACCAGCTGAGCCACAAGGGAAGCCCATATGTATTTATATTGGTATATATATATATATATATGGCTCAGAGGATAAAGAATCTGCCTGCAATGCAGGAGACCCAGGTTTGATCCCTGGCTTGGGATGATCTCTTGGAGAAGAATATGGCAACCCACTCCAGTATTCTTGCCTGGAGAATCCCATGGACAGAGGAGCCCACGGGGTAGTGAATGGTTGTTGCTGAACCACGAAAGATGCCAGGATTGTTGGCCTCCAGAGAAGTCAATCCACGGCCAGAGACGAGGCTTGATCACTCAGAGCTTTTGAGTAATAAAGTTTTATTTGAGTATAGAAGAGATAGAGAAAGTTTCTGACATAGACATCAGAAGGGGGCAGAAAGAGTACTCCATTGCTAGTCTTTAGCTGGGTGTTATATAACTGCTAGCAGTCTGCTAATTAAAGAAATGTCTCAAAACTCAGAGAATGGCACCAGGCCCTTCACCCACAAAATGCATTTTGAGATAATATTGGTACCAGGTGAGTCATCCCGGGCCATAAAATGATTGATAAGAATCTTGAAGAAAGGCAGAATTCCATACAAATATATAGTTTCATTAACATAAATTAGGAGAACATGTATGAGTATAACATACTGGTTTGTCAAGTCAGGTCTGAGCCTTTAGGCAGAACCAACGTGAAGACAGAGTCTAGGGTAAATACATTGTACATCAACATAGCAAGACAAACATTTCCATAAGAAAAATGCATTAGTTAGCTCAAGGTTTGAGGAAAGTTAAGTTCAGGTGGAACCAGGTGTCATTATGGCAACACAGAATTTTAAGAGATACCACTTTTTAAAGTTGTATACAGAAGGGGAAAAAAATGTAAGACTAGTTTGTTTTATCCAGGGAGCACGTAATTTCCTCAGTTCTGTCTCCTCACAGCAAAAATTTGAAGCAGCGGACGTTAAAGCCCTCGGACAGACCATGTCTAAGCTCTCAGACAGACTGTGTTACAGCTCTCAGACAGATCAATGTTACAGCTCCATGTTACAGCTCAGTTTTATTTAGAAAATAAAGGAAAATACATCCTCGAGGTGTGAGGGCATGCTGACCTAAAAGATGCAAAGAGAAGAGAGCGAGAGCAAGGGAGAGTGCTCGCAAGGGAGAGAGAGAAACCCCTGGCCCTTTGGAGCTCCTCTTTTTATATGTTTTTCCTCCCCTTGGGCCTGCCCTATGTAAATTGGTCTGCCCTATGTAAATTGTGCTGTTTGTTCTACCTGAGGTCCTCACTCCAGTCCTCGGACCTTCCTTTGTTCTATTTTTGCGGGCTTTTCCCTTCCTTGTTTTTTAGCCGCTGCCATTCTGGACTTCTTTTTCCTATTCTAACTACCTAACAGTTTCCTTCTGTCACTTAAGAGAGAGATATAAAACTGTCTGACACTTGCAGCCTATTTCCTCCATTTGGAGACCCCTGGCCTTCATGCCTGTTACCTTCTCTGTAGCAAAGAGTCAGATATGACTAAGTGAGTAACACACATAAACACATACACACACATTAGTAAAACATATACATAGTGGGAAACTAAATTTAATCTAAGGCATGTTAAAGGATGTGACACGTGACTAATCATATTTGCTAATTACATTGACAGGGACAAATGAGGCACTGATAAAGAATTATGAAAAACAGAACATGAAAATAAACCTGATAGATTTACCCAAAAAAGGGGAGGGGAGGGCAAAATAAGCTAAGTGTAACTACTGGACACATTAAATATCTACTGACTACTGTGCTTAATAAACTAGGATGATGTATGACAATAGTAGCTGTTATATGAAAAGAGCTATACATCCCCTATAGCTTTTTATCTCTTTGCTGCCTACCTATACTCATTCAGGGTACATTTTGTAAATTAACCAAATTCTATATTAGCTAATAATATAGTACACTGTATATATTTTGGACTGTTGTGACTTTGTAAACATGTTGGTTCAATATCTTTCTTAGAAATTGCCCGTTTGAAAATTGTGTGTCAGTGTGGATTTCTCTCTACTTTTATAATCAATTTTCGTATAAGTCAGTCAGTTCAGTCACTCAGTCGTGTCTGACTCTGAGACCCCATGAACCACAGCACACCAGGGCTCCCTGTCTATCACCAACTTCTGGAGTTCACCCAAACTCACGTCCATTGAGTTGGTGATGCCATCCAACCACCTCATCCTCTGTCGTCCCCTTCTCCTCCTGCCCAGTCTTTCCCAGCATCGGGGTCTTTTCAAATGAGTCAGCTCTTCGCATCACGTGGCCAAAGGATTGGAGTTTCAGCTTTAGAATCAGTCCTTCCAATGAACCAACCCCCAGGACTGATCTCTTTTAGGATGGACTGGTTGGATCTCCTTGCAGTCCAAGGGACTCTTAAGAGTCGTCTCCAACACCACAGTTCAAAAGCATCAATTCTTCGGCTCTCAGCTTTCTTATGGTCCAACTCTCACACCCATACATGACTACTGGGAAAACCATAGCCTTGGCTAGATGGACCTTTGTTGGAAAAGCAATGTATGCTTTTTAATATGCTATCTAGGTTTGTCACAACTTTCCTTCCAAGGAGTAAGTATCTTTTAATTTCATAGCTGCAATCACCATCTGCAGTGACTTTGGACACCAAAAAAATAAAGTCAGCCACTGTTTTCACTGTGTCCCCATCTATTTGCCATGAAGTGATGGGACTGGATGCCATGATCTTAGTTTTCACTTAGTTTTCACTCTCCTCTTTCATTTTCATCATAATTTGCTCTAAATAAAATTATCCATTTTAAAACAATTTTATTAGAACATTGTATTATTTGCCTGAGTTTTCAATAATAATACTATCGGTGATGTTTATATCTTTCCTCTGTTTCTGTCTCAATGCAGAAAAATAAAATGAAAAATGGAAAGAAACCAATTCATACAGAGTTAACTAATTTGCAAGTTACTATTAGCTACATATCTAAATTAATAAATGCCTAATGGATATTTGCTATTAGTAGGAATTAACATGATTCATATCAATATGTAAAAGAAAATCCATTATTATCTTTACAGTTGCTAAAATATAGGTTTTATAACAACTGACATTTAATTCTGATGGAGGCATTTAGTAATAGCTAACATGTACATCACCAACTCAATGCATATGAGTTTGAGTGAACTCCAGGAGTTGGTGATGGACAGGGAGGCCTGGCATGCTCCAATTCATGGGGTCGCAAAGAGTCGCACACGACTGGGCGACTGAACTAAACTGAACTGAACTGAACATGTACTGGGCACCAAATATCTGCCAGATATCATGTAGAGCTTTAAATGTATTGTCTCATTTATTTCTCAAAACAACTCTTATTTGGTTGGTACTACAGAAAGTTTTATAGGCAGAAAGATTAAGGTTTAGAGAGGTTGCATTTATACATTTTTTAATCATTGTATATTTTAAATCAAATTTATGATTTGTATACATATATATATAACAAATAGAATCTGCATATATGAATATAAAATTATTTTATGATCTAGTATAAGTGAAAGAGCAACAGTATGAAAATTGTGATACTATATATGTCAAGAAAAGAATTCTTAAAATGGTTTACTATAAGATGAAGAAGTTTATAATGTATTAGGAAGAATATAGAGTAATACATAATTTTAAATATTTTTATAAATTTTTATATCTAAATTTTAATGATAATCATTTTCATTAGGTTGAAATTTTTCATATAATTTATTTTCTTCTATATTTTGATTGTATTTTATATTTGTCTGGTATAAACATAGCACTATTAATGTAGGACTATTTAAATAAAAATATTCAATGTCCGTAACTAATGATTTTATATAAAATATAACATTTATATCTGTTCTTTAATATTTAGTTATTGCAACAGTACATACTGATTTGAAAATTGCAATTACAGTACAGAGTTCATTGAAATTATATATAGCTAGATGTCATCTCTGGTTATCCATTCTTTAATATTAAAGCTAATTGGCTCCAACTCCATGCTATATATGGTTAAAAGCCTTGAATCCCTTCAAATACCTACAAAGTATTTTAGGGGCCTTCTATTTCAATTGATTACTGTGAGGCAAATTTGTGGTTTCCCCTATCTTCTAGAACTTTTTAATCTCTTTTTCCTAAATCATTTCTTTATTTGCAACACAACTATAAAAGAAAAATAGTCTTATTTCCTTTAGTGTCTCAAGGAATCATACGACCTTGGTTTTAAAAAAGAGATGCTTAAAATTTTGTCATTACAGCCAAGCATATTATGGAAAATTAGATCTAGACATATTTAGACCTTTTTCTTGGACTTCCCAGGTGGCTCAGTGGTAAAGAATTCACCTGCCAAGCAGGAGACACAAGTTCAATCCCCAGGTCAGGAAGATTCCCTGGAGAAGGGAATGGCAAACCACTCCAGTATTCTTGCCTGGAGAATCCCATGGACAGAGGAGACTGGTGGGCTACAGTTCATGGGGTCTCAAAGAGTCTGACATGACTAAGCAACTAACATTACTACTACTACTAACCCCTACATTAGTCTTTATTATTTTTTTTTCTCAAAAGTTTGTTCTTTGAGTTATTCAAGTGCTACCCTGAGAACAATCTTTCCAAATAAAATGATACATTATTTTTTTTTGTCAAACAAAGACATCCTTCCTCCCAAGGGGAATTAGAAGACCACCTCTTGGATTTTTCTTCCCACATTGTGGTCTTTCATCAGACTCTTTGCAACTCCATGGACTGTAGCCTGCCAGGCTCCTTTGTCCATGTGATGTTGCAGGCAAGTATACTGGAGTAGGCTGCAATTTCTTTCTCCAGAGGATCTTCCCGACCCAGGGATCCAACCCGGGTCTCCTGCACTGCAGGTGGATTTTTTACTGCTGAAGCCACAGGGGATTCCTCACAATATTTACAACAGCCTAAAAACTAAATAGCTAACAATCATATTCTTGTCTCATAATGTTTATATCATGTGGGCATTTTAAGTTCTCAGTACTATTGGTTTAAGATGATCAGTTTATCTTTTTTTCAGTTACTCATACTCCACACAGAGGCAGTCAAGTTGCCACCAGACTTGCTAACCATTGGCCAGTCATACTCTAATCACATTTCAGTTTGCAGACATAGTAAATGAGACAGGTGGACTAGAGGCTTGCTAAAGATGTTTTCAATTTAAATAACAAAGATGTGTTTTTTTAATAACAGATATGAAAAAAAGAAAAATAATTTACCAAACTAGTACATTTATTTCACTTGCTAATAAAACTTTTTTTTTTGAAATATGAATTCCCAAGCCCATTAAAAATGTAGAGCCTATGCATTCTACGAAGTACCCATTTACTTATTTCCTACTTGGGTTTTAATAAAACAAGCTTTCAATTTTCAGTAACCTCCTTTTAAGACACTTTTATTTGTAGTAGTTCAAAAATAATTTTTTTTGCAACAAGTCTTATTAATATAAAATCTAATCTACAGTTCTAAGTTGGGCTTTCTCTAGGGAGAGTTTGGAAAATAGTGTCATTTCACTAAATTGTGTATCTCAGAGAACTCAGACAGAGCTATAGTTCTTTGAACAAAAATAAAGTAAAAGAGTAAAGAGAAAGATATTTAATAATTTTAGAAGAAAAACTGTTTATGAAGCCTTATATGGAACTGGATTAACTTTAAAGATCACAAACAGTAAATTATATGCTTATGATATGTTGTGGGGTTTTTTTAGAGTATCAACATACATCTAAAAGAAAATGAAAAAGAATAAGTTTGAAATGAGAATTAAGATAAGCCAATTTATTGAAAAAAT
The DNA here is from genome assembly GCF_029378745.1 of Bos indicus. Taxonomy (NCBI): domain Eukaryota; kingdom Metazoa; phylum Chordata; class Mammalia; order Artiodactyla; family Bovidae; genus Bos; species Bos indicus. The sequence continues at coordinate 12,101,624 of NC_091761.1, read as the reverse complement.
TGCACTGAAGTGGTAAAGATGGAGAGATAAGGAAAATTAATTGAAAAGCAAGAAAATACAATATTTTATGTTTTTGCTACTGCTTAAGCTTTTCATGTACCAATTTAATTAAAGAATTAAATGTCTTTTCTTTCCAATACAATATTTTAGATACTCAAACTTTATCACACTCTATCTTTTGGAAGCAATTTCTATTTCATCTTTCAAAGCTATTTCCTTCAATAGTCGATACATTGCACCTCAAATCTTTTAGACACCTGGTTTTCTTGCTGTGACATATTTTCACCCTTTGTTTCTTTCAAAGGAAATGTTTCTCCTATACAATTAACTTCGGCTTTATAATAAAGATTCTGACTTAATTTGTACTTTTCACTGCTGAGAGCATTCAAGTTCTACCACTGCCTCTTCCTCTTTGGTCCTACATTTGAACAAGTTGATAAGAAACCCAGTGCTCCTTCTCCTAGGAGCCAGAAGTTCGAACCAAGGAAGCCCCAGCCAACATTTTGGAAGCCACATCCCAGCCTACACCTACTCACAAAAGAATCCAAGCCAGTCAACTTCTTATACACTCCCTAGCCATTTTGGGGTCCTGCTTCAGGCCTGCCTTGCTCCTCCAAGAAAGTTTATCATTCACATAATGAGTCTATTTTCTCACCTATTGGTATGTAGGGGTAGTCTTGAAATCCAAACCAAATTTTGTGTGAGGGGGGTCTATCTTGTTTCTGTGTGGTGATCACAGCTCATCTCCACTGTTTAAATAAAGCCTCACCCCTCCAATGGGGTGAAACACATAAAGAGGTTTCTTACCTAGTAATTTTTCTATGTGTATAGCAATATTAAAAAGAAAGTCTTATTTTATTATCAGAAATATAGGGAATAAAAATAAAAAAAACAAAAACTTGTTTCACTCATTCTCCTGTATGTTTTCTTAACTACTAAAAATCCATGACACCCAGCATAGTACCTGTGCTCTTTGGGGAAGGTGAATATCAGTTTTTTAGCATAGAAGTTTTAATTCCATTTTCTGACTCAATTCCAGGAGCAGTGCTTACTTGTTTAACTTTTGTCCATGGATACACTTGAAGTAGATTAGACAGATATATCAGTTACGCTAATCCAAATCCATATTCTTTCCTAGATCCAAATTGTCCATTTTTCTGTTCATGTCTTAATTATTTTCCCCAGGCACAGGGTTAGTTATGACACAGTGAGGGGTTATATAATGATTCAAATGACCCTGTAAAATTAATCTTAATAATACAATGTCAAAAAATATTATGGCTCACACTGAATCACTATAAAAATCTACTATTAACTCCTTAGAAAGAAATAAAAGTAAAAAATAATTAAAACTTTTAGAAATTAAAATAAATGAAATAATCCTTATTTTTTTTATTAGACTTCATCTTAACAAGATTACATTGTAGTCCAAAACGAAGTTGCCTTTTCTTATGTCCATCTCAAACCCCAAAACACATGTGCAAACACACACACACACACACACACACAAATCATATTTAAGAAAAAGCAAGAGATTAAAAGTATGATAAGCCAACATGTGGATAAAATAAGTATATAAAATTAAAAACCCAGTGCTCATCCCCCTGGGTAACATTATGTCAGCAGCCATGCTATTACTCTGACAGCATAACCCGAGGGAGGGTGAACAGTGTCTGTGTCTTAGGTAATGTCTTGGTTCAGAGAACTCAGAAGACCTATGTCTATCAGGTCATCTGAACACTAAATCTTTAAAATAGACTTGCTTCAATTACAAACTGTGTTCTTCCTAAAACGTCAGGTAGGGTAAAATAAACCCCAGTTCCCTAAGTTTGCCTTTCAGTGTGATCCCTGGAAATGCAAATGTCCAGCATGTAACATCACAGGCTCCCAAACTTGTTGTAAAAATGTCCCCACTCAAGGTGCTCCCAGCTTCTCTATAATCATATTGATGCACCTTTACAGGTACTAGTGCCATTTTAATCCTGCTCCAGTGATGAGATTATAAAGTGCTAAGGCATTAAAAATTTTTTAAAGTGCTAATCAGTTTAATTGTTTGATATATTCTTAAGAAATTCTCCGTAAAACTATCTGCTTTCTCTATAATAAATGTTCTGTTTTACAGTATGCAACCAATGGACAGTTTGATCAATTCATGTTTTCAGAGACTCACTCTTAAACTTTGTTATTCCTGTAATTTCTAGAAGTCAGCAGTCTACACAGAGTTAACATAATTTAATAGAACATTACAGTCATTCTTACTGTTTAGATCACCAATACAAGTTGAAAGACAGTATCTTCTCATAATCTTCCTTTTGTGATACTAACATTTCCTTAGATCCTTTGGTTTCATACATGAACCATAACGTGGTTGGGTTACGCAAATACCAATTTTAACTTTGGCTTTCTTTCTTTTTAAAAAATTCATTTTAAATTGGGGGAAATTGCTTCACAATGTTGTGTTGGCTTCTTCCATACAACAAAGCAAATCAGCCATGTTGCTGCTGCTGCTAAGTTGCTTCAGTTCTGTCAGACTCTGTGCCACCCCATAGACAGCAGCCCACCAGGCTCCACTGTCCCTGGGATTCTCCAGGGAAGAACACTGGAGTGGGTTGTCATTTTCTTCTCTAATGCATGAAAGTGAAAGTGAAGTCACTCAATCGACCCATGGACTGCAGCCTACTAGGCTCCTCCGTCTGTGGGATTTTCCAGGCAAGAGTATTGGAGTGGGCTGCCAATGCCTTCTCCATAATTATACTTATATCACCTCCCTCTTGAGCCTCCCTCCCTCCTCACCCATCCTACTCCTCTAAATCATCACAGACTGCCAGGCTGGGCTCCCTGTGTTATATAGTAACCTCTCACCAGCTATCTACTTTACACATGGAGATCAGCCCTGGGTGTTCTTTGAAAGGAATGATGCTAAAGTTGAAACTCCAGTACTTTGGCCACCTCATGCAAAGAGTTGACTCATTGGAAAAGACTCTGATGCTGGGACGGATTGGGGGCAGGAGGAGAAGGGGACGACAGAGGATAAGATGGCTGGATGGCATCACCGACTCGATGGACGTGAGTTTGAGTGAACTCTGGGAGTTGGTGATGGACAGGGAGGCCTAGTGTGCTGCGATTCATGGAGTGGCAAAGAGTCAGACACGACTGAGCGACTGAACTGAACTGAACTGAATGCATACATGGTGATGCTACTTTCTCCACTCATTATACTCTCTCCTTCCCCCACTGTGTCCACAAATCCATTCTCTATATCTGCATCTTCATTCTTTCCCTGCAAACTGGCTCATCAATACCATTTTTCTATATCCCATATATACATGTGTTATGTACAATTTTTTTTCTTTTTCTAACTTACTTAACTCTGTATAACAGGCTCTAGGTTCATCCACCTCACTAGAACTGGTATAGTATTCAGTCGCAAGAAAGAACAGTTGGCTCTCTTTCTTAATAGGGATTCCCTGATGGCTCAATGGTGAAGAATCTGCCTACCAGTGCAGGGAATGTGGGTTACATCCCTGGGTAGGGAAGATCCTCTGGAGAGGGAAATGGCAATCCGCTCCAGTATTAATGCCTGGGAAATCCCATAGTCAGAGGAGCTTGGTGGGCTATAGTCTATGGGGTCATTGAAGAGTTGGACACCCTAGCGACTAAACAAAAAAAAAAAAAAAATCTTTCTTAATAATATCTTTACTTATTTATAGTCAGGCTATGGAGAATGCAATGGCACCCCACTCCAGTACTCTTGCCTGGAGAATCCCATGGATGGAGGAGCCTGGTGGGCTGCAGTCCATGGGGTCGCAAAGAGTCGGACACTACTGAGCGACTTCTCTTTCACTTTTCATTTTCATGCATTGGAGAAGGAAATGGCAACCCACTCCAGTGCTCTTGCCTGGAGAATCCCAGGGACGGGGGAGCCTGGTGGGCTGCCCTCTATGGGGTCGCACAGAGTCGGACACGACTGAAGTGACTTAGCAGCAGCAGCAGCAGCAGCAATCAGGCTATACACATTACAGTCCTTTCCTTTCTTGTCTTTTCCTGTCATGGAGTGAGTCAATGACTCTATAACCAGTGCTTCAGTGTTTCCAGTATTACTGGAAGGCATTCTTCCTCCATTATTGCAGACAGCTGTGGCCATGGATAGACTAGATAGATGTACCTTCTCATACTTGAAATAAGCATGCATTTTATCATGTAATTCTAACGTGAAAGATCCATATTTTTTCCCAGAAAAATATCTTCTGTTCAATTCAGTTCAGTTCAGTGGCTCAGTTGTGTCCAACTCTGTGACCCCGTGAAGAGCAGCACGCCAGGCCTCCCTGTCAATCACCAACTCCCGGAGTTCACTCAAACTCACGTCCATCGGTGATGCGATCCACCATCTCATCCTCTGTCATTCCCTTCTCCTCCTGCCCCCAATCCCTCCCAGCATCAGAGTCTTTTCCAATGAGTCAACTCTTCGTGTGAGGTGACCAAAATATTGGAGTTTCAGCTTTAGCATCAGTCCTTCCAATGAACACCCAGGACTGATCTCCTTCAGAATGGACTGGTTGGATCTCCTTGCAGTCCAAGGGACTCTCAAGAGTCCTCTCCAACACCACAGTTCAAAAGCATCAATTCTTCGACACTCAGCCTTCTTCACAGTCCAACTCTCACATCCATACATGACCACTGGAAAAACCATAGCCTTGACTAGACGGACCTTTGTTGGCAAAGTAATGTCTCTGCTTTTCAATATGCTATCTAGTTTCATCATAACTTTCCTTTGAAGGAGTAAGCATCTTTTAATTTCATGGCTACGATCACCATCTGCAGTGATTTTGGAGCCCCAAAAAATAAAGTCTGACACTGCTTCTACTGTTTCCCCATCTATTTCCCATGAAGTGATGGGACCAGATGCCATGATCTTCATTTTCTGAATGTTGAGCTTTAAGCCAACTTCTTCACTCTCCTCTTTCACTTTCATCAAGAGGCTCTTTAGCTCCTCTTCACTTTCTGCTATAAGGGTGGTGTCATCTGCATATCTGAGGTTATTGATATTTCTCCCGGCAGTCTTGATTCCAGCTTGTGCTTCTTCCAGCCCAGCGTTTCTCATGATACACTCTGCATGTAAATTAAATAAGCAGGGTGACAATATACAGCCTTGACGTACTCCTTTTCCTATTTGGAACCAGTTTGTTGTTCCATGTCCAGTTCTAACTGATACCCCTTTATAGCAAAATTAGGTTTCTTAATAAGCAAGTGCCAGTGTTAAGGAACTGTCACATTACCAAGTTCTTCCATTTTGATAGAATTAATTAGATGCATCAGTTTGACTCCCTGGAGAAGGATATGGGAAACCACTCTGGTATTCTTGCCTAACAGAGGAGCCTGGGGGACCACAGTCCATGGGATCACAAAGTCAGACAGGACTTAGCAACTGAGAATGCACCAATTTGACTAGTCATTTATTTCATTACAAGTTTTTCAAACTGGGCTCAAACAAAACTGGCACAGGAAAAAACTGTGCTTATCTGAACTTATTGAATGTTTAAGACAAGCCAGGTTTAAACATTTTTTATTTAAACATCAGTTTTGCCAATATTGAGAACTTAGAAAAATCAAATGATTCCAAAGGTATTCTGATCTCCACAGGACTGTGGGACACCTTGATGTTATTTATACTTCATTCTAAGAATACCATCTTCAAAGGTAACATGGGTCATTAATATCCAGTTATGGACAGATTTTCTAATTGTTTCTCAGACTCCTGGACTTAAGTCATCTGCTCAAAATTTTCAGGTGATTAAAAAAATTCTAACATATAAAAGAATAGCATATTTAGAAATCAAATATTAAAAATATGTAGTTAATTTAAATTTTTGTTAATTATTTATTTTAAATGATATCCAAATTAATTAATCTTAAAGTAGAATCACTCCACCAGTGCTTAAAAAAATTATTTTTCTAATTCTAGATAAAGGTTTTGGCAGTGCAATCTTTATTGAAATATAAATTTTATAAGTTATAATTTTAATAATATATTAAATGCTTTTTCAATTATCTCATTTCCAGAATAACTCTAAAAGCTAGATATTACTAGTACTTAATTTGTTTAACTTCAGCTAATTTATATTTTAATAAAAACATCTGAGTTTTGGATAGTTTTTACACATTATGAGTTTCCAGATTCTGAGGCTTGTTTCAATAGTAAGTCATTTAATCTGAGGGGAAAATAATTCCTAAGAAAATGCAAATCTGATAAAAGAATGCCATCATAAAATGTCAATTATCTAAAATATGTTACATTGTCAATATTGGCTAAAATGAGGATTACCATACTTGGACCTATTTTACTTTTTCCAAGGGGAATCAGATGCATGGTTACCTTATTAAGGAGTGGTCCTAGAATTTCTGACCCTACCACACATCATATGGTATACAAAATAATCCAGAAAGAAAGCTGTTAATACAAGACCTGTCAACACAATGCAATGACTCCTCCAGCCACCCTAAGAGAGGCCTATACCTCTTTCAGTATGAACACAGTCTAACTTTTCTAGAAAAAAGATTATTTATTGCTTCCACAGACTGCATCAATCTTGAAGTGTTGAACTTTTCTATCATTATCATCATCATCATTGCTACTACTTTGACTTCTTAACCTCTGCCATGAAATGGAGTTTAGAAATTGGACTGACTTTGGGACTAAGGTAAGCAATATAAAGTGTGTGTAAATTATGGAATGAGTTTCTTATTTAATCTATAGTCTCAGGGATTTCTCTTTGCATGTAAGATAAAGGAGGATTATATAGAAGCAGATCTATTTTGACTGAGACACAAAATTATATTTTATATATATATATATATATATTTGTGTATATGTGTGTATGTTGTTGTTTAGTTGCTAACTTGTGTCAGACTCTTTGTGACCCCATAGAACTGCAGCATACCAGGCTTCCCTGTCCTCCACTATCTTCTGGAATTTGCTCAAATTCATTGAGTTTGTAACGCTATCTAACCATCTCATCTTCTGCCACCCTCTTTTCCTTTTGCCTTTAATGTGTGTGTATATATATCTATAATATAGTATGAGACAATCCAATACATAAAATTATGTCATGTGAAACATTTGTAAATTTGTTCAATATGACATGAATATTAGTAACAGCTAATAGTAAATGTTGAAATTATGGAAAGTTTAAAACAGGCTAAAAATACTTTTTGTCGAATGGAAGCAGAAAAAAATCATATAAATGCAAATACTTTAATACATCTCATTGAAGGTTTTTATCTCTGTTAAATTTTATGTATGACCTTTAGCAAAAATAAGACTATACCTTATTTATACTTTGACTCTACTTCATAACCCTTAGAAATATCTACAGTATTATAATTATGTGTTAGATATACAGAATCTATATATATATTCCCTAGTGTGCATAGAGATGCTGCATATCTTGAAATTTAGACTTTAAAAGTGACAGGCATAGTATTTTCAAAGAATTAAAGAAGTCATGATTAATGTGTTATAAATATAAAAGTCAGTCATGTGTAGGATGACTTTCCTTTTCAGATGTTCCCTTATGCTTTTAAGTAAAGGCATTTTCGTAAAGCTCTGAATAAAACAAATAGTGCCACATACCAAATTATGAAGTGATGTTCTTCCTGTTTTAGTTGAGTCATTTGAAACTAGTTATGACTTTCTGTCTCATACTGGTACAGAAATTATCATTATATCTTATTGATTGTAGAAATAAATAATATATAGGTCAGTGAACTCATTTAAAATGAAGCTATGTGACTATGTAAAACTCTATAGTAACCATTACCTTCTCTCAAAATGTAAGAATGTTAGAAGGTAGAACTAATTATCTATATGAAGTTATAGTATCATAGCATGATTAAATCTACTCCATGAAATACCATAAACAGTTATTTAAAACACAGCTACCAAACTTACTGATTAATGCTAATTATCTCATTTGTAATTTACCTAAGGACCTTTCTTCGGAGAAGGCAATGGCACCCCACTCCAGTACTCTTGCCTGGAAAATCCCATGGACAGAGGAGCCTGGTAGGCTGCAGTCCATGGGGTCGCTAAGAGTTGGACACAACTGAGCGACTTCACATTCACTTTTCACTTTCATGCATTGGAGAAGGAAATGGCAACCCACTCCAGTGTTCTTGCTTGGAGAATCCGAGGGACTGGGGAGCCTGGTGGGCTGCCCTCTATGGGGTCGCACAGAGTCGGACACGACTGAAGCGACTTAGCAGCAGCAGCAGCAGCAAGGACCTTTCTTACTCTTCGTCTTGCCATTTGGTTATTCAAAACTCTCACAAGTGAAAATATGAAGAGGCATCCAGGATACAAACTAGTTGAAGGCAGAAAACTCAGTGGTATCGGATTTATTGACAAAGCTGCTTAACTTATTTTCATTATTTTTTCCCCTTGATTTTAGGAAAGCTAAAGGAGACATTCTGTTCAAGAAACCTGATGTGGTTTTTTAAAATGGTGTTGAAATCTTTGATATTCTTCCTATTGAAAAGTGGAGTCTCTATCCCCTTTTCTTAAGTCTGGCAGGCATATGACTGTCTTGAATCATAAACACTGAGAAAAATAACTTCCTAGCCATGATTGCAGTAGAGCATGCAGCTTCCTTTGGGATTTCTTGGAATGCCCGTTTCCCAGAAGCTCAGCCTGGGATGTTCAGCAGGTAGGAAGTACAGTCACCTTAAAACAAGCATGCTGAAGGCACCCATGAAGGCATTCCAGGGGACAGCCTTGGCTGAGTTCCTACCTGACAACCAACATCAGCTGACAACCATGTGATTGAGTCTCTTGGATGACTTTAGCAGAAGAGACCCCAAGCAAAACTTGCTTACCCAAGTCATCTCCAGAATTCTTTTCCCACAGAATTGTGAGCAAAATAAAATTATTGTTTTAAGTCACAAAGCTTTGGGTTATTTATTACGGAGCAACTATAATCAGATCACCTCCTACCAATTCTGCTTCCTTTATTTAGATGAGGCTGTACCCATGTTTGAGCTTCCCAGGTGGCACTAGTGGTAAGGAGCCTGCCTGCCAATGCAGGAGATGTAAGAGACACGGATGTCCATGTTTAAGTTGGACTTGATTCAGGAACCAAAGTGAACATTTCAGGAATATGAAGGCACATACTGAATATGTAAATCATCCCTGAATTGAGAAAAATACCCAGATTACCAAAAAAAAAATTACAGCAAGAATTAAATTTTTCCGTTTCTCCCTCCCCTAGCATACACCTGTGGTCCTGTGAAAGGTCTTGTATGGCCAGCTGAAAGAGCAAGAGAAAGTTTGTGTTTGGTTTACAGATGGGCTCACTAAGCATGTGGGTGCAAACATAAAACAGTAATGGCTGCATTACAGCCACATTTTTGGCAGCCCTGAGAGAGAGTGCATAGTGGAAAGAAAGATGCGTGTCAGCTGCAGCTCTGAAAACAGCTGCAACAGGGACAATGGTCAGCCACATGCTTCCTTTCCTCCTCTGAGAGTCTCTTCAGGAAGAACCAGCCCATGGGAATAATGAAGAAATTGTCTCCCAAACCTGTGTGGAAAAATAGGTGTATGTGACTCAAAGGATGGAACTGGATATTAATGAGAGTGCCTCTCAGATGTGTGACTCTGGGAATGCAACAGACCAAGAGCTCCAGCCCACTACTCTGAAATCAATTGCTTTGTTTCCCAAATTCCCCAAAGCTGCTCCCAGCCAGTGACTGAGTGTAGCAAGGCAACAAGGCAAGTCTGTTCTCGGGAGGAAAAGGACTTCTCTGACAAGCATTTTGGATCAAGATTCACTGATAGCCTTACCAAACCTTCCTTAGAGATGCACTGCAGTCTAGCAATCTTCACAAATTATCCTATGAGGTTCATAAAAACTTCAGATGATATTATTATCATTTACTTTTAAGGACAATAGAAGCTTAATGATGTTATGATCAATTTCTAAGGTCATGTAGTTGGAAGTGATATAGCTGGAATTTGCAATCAGGAAGTCTGATAATAGAGTCTGTTTAATACAAATTAGCTAGAATAGCATTTCCCCAATATGATTATACTGAGTCATGTACTGTTTTACTTTAGGAACCAAGAAAGTAAAGACTGGGCTCTAGGTGGAAGTTTGAACTTTTTATGTCAGTGCCTAATGCAAAATGGCAACCCACTCCAGGGTTCTTGCCTGGAGAATCCCATGGACGGAGAAGCCTGGTAGGCTGCAGTCCATGGGGTCGCACAGAGTCGGACACGACTGAAGTGACTTAGCAGCAGCAGCAGCAATGCAAAAAGGATGCATATTAGAAGAAACTTATTTATGCATTTGTCTGTAACCCAGCAGATGTATTCCAGTATATGCAATAACCAAATAGGCCACACTCTCTTTGTGGCAAACAACAGTAGATGTCATAGGAATAGGATGTTTATAAGATGTGTCAAACATTTTAATTTGGGGGTTGCATATTTTAATTTGCATAGAAAAGTTTGGCCTCAATCAATCAATCAATCGATTTTCTGTGTTTCAACACTTACCAATTTCAGAGTACTGTCCTTGTTGTGAAATTAAATGGCATGGCTAGAAGCAATTAATTAGCCATATATTATAGTCACTCTCAGTAGCATGACCAAATTTATTTTCTATATACATAGCTGTAATACATCTGCAGGTAATGTTATATACTATTTTTCTGAAGCAATATGTCTTAAAATTAGCACTGTCTGTAAAAAAATAATAGGTTTAGCAAATCACTTTTGAGGAGCTCTTGTATTACAGATTTTAGTAAAGTAATAAATATTTTTTGGTTCTTTTAGTTTTATATAACATTACAAGTTTCCAGACCCTGACTTAGAAATATGCTATCAATATCTTTCCAAGGATATAGAAAATATGTACTTTGGAGAGAAGAAAAAGAAGTATTTATACAAGTTTGGCATGTCAGCCAGTAGCTAAGAGACTCAAGGTTACAAGAGGAATTTTTTAGAATTAAACTAATTGGAGGTTTTATTTTAATTAATACTCTGAGAAGATTATTGCAAGAAATTAAAATTCAGGGTTTTCTAAAATGAGTAATGGCTTAAAGCAAATAGTCTTCATTTTAAACCATTAAACCAAAAGAGATTCATGGGAAGTGGAACATTTTTTTTTCTTTATGAGTGAATTGCATTTCTACCACTATGAAAGTTTCATCAATATGCTTACAAAATTGGTATTTTCCTCTTGTTTTTTGTATTTTTATTAGTTACTTAACCTTCTTAAATACTTAGTATATCTGCCAGTTATAGGTAATCCAAGATTACTTTTTTTCTAAATCTAAACCCATGGTTTTAAAAATGTGAAACATTCTTTGAAAGGCCCATAAATTATACAGATATAGATGCACTATGGCACTTCCACAGAAATGCTAGTGATATGATTCTCTAACAAAAACTTTAATAAAAACCTATAGCAGTTCATTAAATAATTATGAAATATGAAATGAAATAAAAATAAAATTAAAATGTAATCATTAATTCTATATTATTTGAAAGTCATGGGATAGCTTCATAATTATAGTATTTAAATATTTAAAATAGCATTATAATTTTAAACATATTAAATTATATAATACATTTTAAAATAATGTGCATTTAAGAAAGTGATTAGAATCATTAAACTTAAGTATATGTGAATAGTATTACTATCAGGATTCCAACATTATCATTGTAAATTTGACTCTGACCCTCTTTCAAAAGGATGCAATAAAAAAATAACAATCAGACACTTGATTATTTTGCCTGGTAGGAGGAAACATAAAATCATGAAGAAAATAAGCCTTTATCTAAATTTAAAAAATATATATTTTCAAGGATTGATTCCAGGGTTCTAAAACATAGGAAACTATATTTAAATATAGAAAATAGAAATAGTTTAAATATAGAAAACTATATTTAAATCTTTTCAATGGTGGGCTTTAGTAGCAATCCTTATATAAGTTGGGACATGATGTCAAATTAAATTTCAGTGTGTACGCTTTTGTTAAGGGAGTCATGAATAAAATCTAGAATAGAATAGAATTGCATGTCCTTCAAACTACCCTGAAAAAGTATTTATCTCTTAACCAAAATTTAAAAAAGAGAAAGTAAAAATTTTAAGGTTACATTATATTTTAAAGGCCTAATGTTAACTCATTAAAAATTATTCTTATGTGTTATAATGTAAGCATGCATTTGAAATTCAGAGGTCAAATTGAAATGTTTAGAAAATATCCCCAGAAACTCATGAGCAACTTTATCATCAAAACTCAAGTAAGTGTTTTACATGTGCTTTTAGGCCATCTGTATGTCTTCTTTCCAGAAATGTCTGTTTAGATCTTTTGCCCATTTTTTTGGTTGGGTTGTTTGTTTGTTTGTTTTTAATGAGTGCTTCTAGTTGTTTATATATTTTGGAAATTAATCCCTGCTCAGTTGCATCACTTGAAGATACTTTTTCCCATTCTGTGGGGTACCTTTTTGGTTTGTTTGTTGTTTTCTTTGCTGTGCAAAAGTTTTTAAGTTTAATTAAGTCCCATTTGGTTATTTTTATTTTCATTGCTCTAGGAAGTGTATCCAAAAAGATATTGCTGAGATTTATGTCAAAGAGTGTCTGACATGAAAAGATGTTAAACATCACTAATTATTAGAGAAATGCAAATCAAAACTACAATGAGGTATCACCTCACATTAATCAAAATGACTATCATCAAAAAGTCTACAAATAATAAATACTAGAAAGTATGTGGAGAAAAAAGAAACCTCCTACACTGTTGGAAGAACAGTATGAAGGTGCCTTAAAAAACTCAAAATAGAACTACCATATGATCCTGCAATCCCAATATATCCAAAGAAAACCATAATTCAAAAAGATAAATGCACCCCAATCTTCTTTGCAGCACATTTACAATAGCCAGGACATGGAAGTAAACTAAATGTCCATTGGCAGAGGAATGGATGAAGAAGATGTGTTACATATATCAACAGAATGACTCAGCCATAGTAAAGAAAGAAATAATGCCATTTGAAGCAATATAGATGGGCCTACAGATTATAATATTGAGTGAAGACAGTCAGACAGTGTAAGACAAATATCATATCACTCATATATGGAACCTAATTTTTAAAATGATACAAATGAACTTATTTACAAAACAAAATCAGACTCACAGACTTTGTCAACAAACTTATGGTTGCTAAAAGAGAAAGACGGAGTTGGGGAGGGATAAATTAGGAGTTTGGGATTAACCTAGAAATACTACTATATATGAAATAGAATATCAATGAGGATCTATTGTATAGCACAGGGAACTCTACTCAATATTCTGTAATAACCCTATGGGCATAGAATCTAAACAAGAATGGATATATGTATATTTATAGCTGAATCACTTTGCTGTATACCTGAAACTAAAACAACATTGTAAATCAACTATCCTCCAATATAAGACAAAAATTAAATTAAAAACTCAAGTAAATCCTTAAGTCTCCACCAGATGGTAAAGAATCCACCTTCTAAGCAGGAGACAGGAGATATAGGTTTGATCCCTAGGTTGGGAAGATTCCCCTGGAGGAGGAAATGATAACCCATTCCAGTATTCTTGTATGGATAATCCCATGGACAGAAGATCCCAGTGAGCTATAGTGCATGAGGTTGCAAGAGTTGGACATGCATATTCTTAAGTACCAGAGAGAACATTTACTATTGGGCTAATGAAAAATCATCACTTGCCTTTGACATTTTAGTCTGTACAAAATTGAAGACATTAATTTGTCACAACATTAATTTGAACTGGATTTTTTAAGGACTAGACCAAACTAGCCTTTTATAAAGAAACTAGGTAAACAATTTTACCTATGAAAAATCAATATGATAAGGCTTCAATCAGTTCGGTTGCTCAGACGTGTCTGACTCTTTGCGACCCCATGGACTGCAGCATGCCAGGCCTCCCTATCCATCACAAACTCCCAGAGTTTACCCAAACCCATGTCCATTGAATCAGTGATGCCATCCAACCATCTCATCCTCTGTTGTCCCCTTCTCCTCCTGTCCTCAATCTTTCCCACCATCAGGGTCTTTTCAAATGAGTCAGTTCTTCACATCAGGTGGCCAAACTATTGGAGCTTCAGCTTCAGTATCAGTCCTTCCAATGAATATTCAGGACTGATTTTCTTTAGAATTGACTGGTTGGATCTCCTTGCTGTCCAAGGGACTCTCAAGAGTCTTCAACATCACAGTTCAAAAGCATCAGTTCTTCAGCGCTCAGCTTTCTTTATAGTCCAGCTCTCACATCCATGCATGATAACTGGAAAAACCATAGCTTTGACTAGATGGACTTTTGTTGGCAAAGTAATGTCTCTGCTTTTTAATATGCTTTTTAATATACTTTTCTTCCAAGGAGCAAGATAAATTTAATTTCATGGCTGCAGTCACCATCTGCAGTGATTTTGGAACAAAAAAAAATAAATAAAATAAAGTCTGTCACTGTTCCCATCGTTTCCCCATCTATTTGCCATGAAGTTATGGGACCAGATGCCATGATCTTAGTTTTCTGAATGTTGAGCTTTACTTATATAGAAGTAAAAGAATTCATCCAGAATACATGCTTCAGGATTCATACTGAAAACAAATGAGAGACTCAAAATACAATAATTCAAGAAAAGATTATTATTAATATATTTGTAAATATAGAGAAACAGTGAAAAAAAAATTAAATAAGCTGTTACCAAGTCTGAACCCAAACCACCAAAATGATGAAGGGATAGATCAGAGAATGCTGCCAACTCAGCTACCTAGTGGAAAGGTAGAATATTCATCAATAGATAAATCATAGTGAATGGCCTTATTTTCTTTACTGCTTTTAAAACACATTCATTTGCTTTGTATCAAGTTTACTCAACCTTGTCTACATATTGGAATCATCTGGAAAAAAACACTTAAAACCATTGATGCCTTAGATGCCACGATCAGAAATTCTGATTTAATTGATTTGAGTCTAGACAGGACATAGGGATTTTTAAAAGTCCCATATGGTGACTCAGATGATAAAGAATCTTCCTGCAATGCAGATGTGGGTTCAATCCCTGGGTAGGGAGTATCCCCTAGAGCAGAGAATTGCTACCCCTTCCAGTATTCCTGCCTGGAGAATTTCATGAAGAGAGGAGCCTGGCACCCTGTAGTCCATGGGATCACAAAGAATAGGACATGACTGAGGAACTTTTACACACATGCACATATGTTTTTAACACAAGGTCAGTTTGTAAACATCTGAATAAAATTTGACTTGCAAGAACATCTATAATACTTTAGTCAAAAAGCAAGTTACATATTAACAAATATGATTAACTGCATAACTTATAAATAATAAATGCTATCTTTGTGTTTATCTGTGTCACATTCATACATAATGATTATCTTTATATGGGTGGAATGGTGATGACATGGTAAAAGAAGACTTCTGGATTTTGTTCTATATTGTCACTGAAATTAATATGTACTATTTATGTAGTTTGGAAGAAAATACCTATTACTATATACTTAATTATATCAAATAAAATTTAAAAGTAAAGTAATTGCCCTATCAAAAACTATCATTGATCACTGTCTTTTACTACTGTTTGTCTGAAAATATAAAATATCTATTGATCTGTTCAGGAAGGTAACTGATCATTTTATAATCCTTGACTCTTCTTATCTCATCCTCAGTTCAGTTCAGTTCAGCTCAGTCGCTCAGTTGTGTCCGACTCTTTGCGACCCCATGAATCACAGCTCGCCAGGCCTCCCTGTCCATCACCAACTCCCGGAGTTCACTAGACCCACGTCCATCGAGTCAGTGGTGCCAACCAGCCATCTCATCCTCTGTCGTCCCCTTCTCCTCCTGCCCCCATCCCTCCCAGCATCAGGGTCTTTTCCAATGAGTCAGCTCTTTGCATCAGGTGGCCAAAGTATTGGAGTTTCAGCTTCAGCATCAGTCCTTCCAATGAACTAAATAGAACTATTTTGTTTTTCTTCCCATTTCACCATCACCGACTCCATGGACATGAGTTTGAGTTCAGCAATGTTCACTTTATTTTTAATTATTTCAAAACTAAATTCCTTTGGCTTTGCAGATTATATTCCATTCAACTTCCCATTATATTTCTGCTTGAAATTTTAATATAAATTATTATCTCTTTTTTCAAAGTGTAGATCTTCATATTTTAATGAATTTTAATAAACTGGAAAATAAATTTATTCTTTATAAGATTTTCTGTTCTTCACATTTCCCTTCCATTGAGTATTATTTTCTTTGGTTTTAATACTATAACTTTGTAAGGCTACCAATTGTATGTACATCTGTACTCATGGGTGTATTTCTTTGTGTGTATGTTTTTGTTTACTCATATTTGATTAAGTCTTAGCTAGTATTTTCTCAAGGCTGGGTAAATTCTCCATACTTATACTCACTTTCAACTCCTTGTTTTTATGCTTCTCTTCTAAGAACTTAAGCCAAAAACTCAGCTTGTGAAACACCCACTCCAGTTCAGCCATTACTAACCTTGGGATTCTCTAATTATGACAACCCTAGAATACAGACTTCCTTACGATGTCATTTCTTTATTGATGACTGGTGCGAACCCTCTGTCAACTTTCAAATATGGATTTCTATTGGATCCACGGTCCATGCCAGTGTCACAGCAGGGACTAGCATCTTTCTTAATGCCACTGATCTCTTTGAACTTTTCATATTGTAGCCAGGGCCAGTATCCTGGGCATCATAAATGCTAGTACATTCATGTGCTCGTAACTAGGTATGGTAAAATTAAAGCAATGTGGGTACAGAGTATCATCCTTGTCCCTACTCTCTGTATTTGTTAAGGCTTCTGTCTATTTTGTTGCTGTAACCTTATTTTGGCTGTTTGGTTCTTCCACTCACACTGACTGTCAGCATTTCAGATTTGATTCTTCACAAAGTCAAGGTCTGCAAGATCCTTTACATTTGCTTTATATCAAGGGCATGCCTTTCATACCTAATGACTCTCTGCTTGTTTAGTTACAGTAAAGCCTCTCATGTATGTGAGTGCCACTGCTGTATAATTCTAATTATCAGTGATGCCAAACAAATTCAAAGTGGTGTGCCTACTGCTCACTCTCACATCCAATCTTTGCTCTTCAAATGCTCCAGGATTCCATAAACATCTTCACAGGTCGCATGGTTTTAAAGAGGAAAGGAAGTCATAAGCTGGCCTTCATTATCTCCTTCAGTAAGGTTCAGTGGCAACACATATCCCATATTTTTATTGAGGGCTCTTTCTAATATAATTTCCTATTTTTTTAAGCTTTACCAGAATTTTCCTCTTCTGTATTCTCTTGGGTATTTCAATAAAATCTGAAGGGATTGAGGCAAGCACTATACATATTTTATCACATAACTTGGAAATTTGGAATTATCATCATAAAATTAGGCTGTTATTTCAAAATTCTAAATATAGGTTATATTTTGAGACATTATTGAAGCTTAAATCCTTGCTATATTCTTAGCTGAACATCTGCATTAAGTTGTTTATAACCCATTTGCTCTTTTCATAATTTGATTGCATACGAATTAACGACTCTATTCAGGTCACAACCAGAAGTAAATGGTTTTATTTTTATTTAATCACACTTTCTTAAACTGTGAAAATGATTTGAACTTCCTTTTCACTTTTAGTAAAAGTTCCTTCTAATGCTGACATCAGCCAACAAATCTTGTCTATTTTAATACAATATATCTATACATTGACTAACTGATTATATAGCTAAGGTAATCCTGCACCACCATTTCAGTGGTTTCCTAGAGTAGAAGTACATTTTCATTCAAAAAGAAGACCAACACTGTTTTTGTGGTTGCTGTGTGTCTTTCACTTATACAAAAGTCACAAGGACAAAGGTGCTCTCTAGCATGGTTTTATTAGGTAGGTAGAATAGGGAAAAGGAGTCCAAAATGGCGGTGGCTAAAAGACAAAGAAGGGAAAAGCCCTCGAAAATAGAACAGAAGAAGGTCAAAGGAAGGTCTGAGGACCAGAGTGAAGACTGCAGCTAGAACAGCACTCCTGACTAAGCCCAACTTGCATAGGGAAGGCCTAGGGGGGGAGAAAATATATAAAAGGAGGAGCCAAGTGCTCTCTTGCTCTCTCTCTCACTCTCTCTCTCTCCCTTGTGTGCATTCGCTCTCTCTCTATACGCCCAACCCCACCCCACCGCCCCACGCTCCTCCATTCCTCTCTTCTTAGAGGATGGATTCTCCTGCTATCTTCTAAATAAAATAAAGCTGTAACACTGATTTGTCTAAGAGCTATGACACGGTTTATTTAAGACCTGAGAGCTGTGACACACTAAGGGCTTTAATGTCCGTCGCTCTAAATCATTGTTGTGACGAGACAAAGAACTGAGAAGCATACACTCACCTGACAGTTCTACCATTCTTTGGGGCCTCATCTGTTTAAAACTGCAGAATGGGCAAATTCCCTAAGCCTTGACCTGCACATTGAATAAATGGTTCTGTTCATATTCCGCTGATGAGAACAATTTCATGGGACTGTGATTTGTCCTCTCACTATAAAGTGGTAGGATCTTTACTAGAAAGATCTCACTTCAGAAAATGAGAGCAAAATAATGATACATCTGTATGTAAGTTATAAGATAGATTTATGGCAATAATAGACTGAATTGTTATCTTTTAGAAGGGTGGAATTTAACCATATAATAGAAACCTGCATTCTCATTCTAGTACCCTCAGGAAAAAGGGATATCTCACAAAAGGAGAGTAAGAAGTAAAGTTCCCTGGAGAAGGAAATGGCAACCCACTCCAGTGCTCTTGCCTAGAAAATCCCATGGACGGAGGAGCCTGGTGTCCATGGGGTTGCAAAGAGTCGGACACTACTGAGCGACTTCACTTTCTGATAAGGGAAGATCTTGATGAGACACTGTATATGTTATCCGATCTTTTCATCTTTCACTTCTTAGGTACTCAAATGATTCATGAAGAGAGACTACAGCAGTAAACAAGTATTTGCAGTGACAAAATATATGGGCTTCAAAGGGCCACTTGTTTATTTGGTTTAGTTGCTATTTGGTTCAGATTAGTTGCTCAGTCATGTCTGACTCTTTGTGACCCCATGGGCTACAGCATGCCAGGCCTCCCTGTCCATCAACTACTCCAAAAGTTTACTAAACTCATATCCATCAAGTCGGTGATGCCATCCAACCATCTCATCCTCTGTCGTCCCCTTCTCCTCCCACCTTCAACCTTTTCCAGCATCAGGGTCTTTGCCTGGAGAGTCCTGGGGATGGCAGAGCCTGGTGGGCTGCCATCTATGGGGTCAAACAGAGTCGGACACGACTGAAATGACTTAGCAGCTCTTCACATCAGGTGGCCAAAATATTGGAGTTTCAGCTTCAGCATCAGTTCTTCCAATGCATATTCAGGACTGATCTTCTTTAGGATGGATTGGTGAGATCTCCTTGCAGTAAAAGGAAACTCAAGAGTCTTCTCCAACACCACAGTTCAAAAGCATCAATTCTTTAGCTTTCAGCTTTCTTTATGGTCCAACTCTCACATCCATACATGACCATTGGGAAAACCATAGCCTTGACTAGACAGACCTTTGTTGCCAAAGTAATTTCTCTGCTTTTTAATATGCTGTCTACGTTGGTCATAACTTTCCTTCCAAGGAGTAAGGGTCTTTTATTTCATGGCCGCAGTCACCATCTGCAGTGATTTTGGAGCCGCCCAAAATAATATCTGGGTTTCCCTGGTGGCTCAGAGGGTAAAGCGTCTGCCTGCAATGCAGGAGACCTGGGTTCAATCCCTGGGTCAGGAAGATCCCCTGGAGAAGGAAATGGCAACCCACTCCTGTACTCTTGCCTGGAAAATCCCATGGACAGAGAAGCCTGGTAGACTACAGTCCATGGGATTGCAAAGAGTTGGACACGACTTCACTTTCACTTTCACTTTCACTTCACAAAATAATCTCTCTCACTGTTTCCATTCTTTCCCCATCTATTTGCCATGAAGTGATGGGACCAGATGCCATGATCTTAGTTTTTTGAACGTTGAGCTTTAAACCAACTTTTTACTCTCCTCTTTCACTTTCATCAAGAGGCTCTTTAGTTCTTCACTTTCTGCCATAAGGGTGGTGTCATCTGTGTGTCTGAGGTTATTGATATTTCTCCTGGCAATCTTGATTCCAGCTTCTGCTTCTTCCAGCCCAGCGTTTCTCATGATGTACTCTGCATATAACTTAAATAAGCAGGGTGACAATATACAGCCTTGACATACTCCTTTACTGATTTGGAACCAGTCTGTTGATCCGTATCGAGTTCCAACTGTTGCTTCCTGACCTGCATACCTGATTTCTCAGGAGGCAGGTCAGGTGGTCTGGTATTCCCATCTCTAAGAATTTTCCACAGTTTATTGTGATCCACACAGTCAAAGGCTTTGGCATAGTCAATAAAGCAGAAATAGATGTTTTTCTGAAACCCTCTTGCTTTTTCAATGATCCAGCAGATGTTGACAATTTGATCTCTGGTTCCTCTGCCTTTTCTAAATCCAGCTTGGACATCAGAAGTTCGTGATTCATGTACTGTTGAAGTCTAGCTTTAAAAATTTTGAGCATTACTTTGCTCACGTGTGAGATGAATGCAATTGTGTGGTAGTTTGAGCACTCTTTGGCACTGTCTTTCTTTGGGACTAAATGAAAACTGACCTTTTGCAGTCCTGTGGCCACTGCTGAGTTTTCCAAATTTGCTGACATATTGAGTGCAGCACTTTCACAATATGATCTTTTAGGATTTGAAATAGCTCAACCGAAATTCCATCACCTCCACTAGCTTTGTTCATAGTGATGCTTTCCTAATGCCTACTTGACTTCAAATTCCAGGATATCTGGCTCTAGGTCAGTGATCACACCATCAAGGTTATCTGGGTCATGAAGATCTTTTTTGTATAGTTTTTCTGTGTATTCTTGCCACATCTTCTTAATATCTTCTGCTTCTATTAGGTCCCTACCATTTCTGTCCTTTATTGTGTCCATCTTTGCATGAAATGTTCCCTTGGTATCTCTAATTTTCTTGAAGAGATTTCTAGTCTTTCCCATTCTGTTGTTTTCCTCTATTTCTTTGCATTGATCACTGAAGAAGGCTTTTTTATCTCTCCTTGCTATTCTTTGGAACTATGGATTCAATGGGTATATCTACGCCTTTTACTGTTTTCCAAATTTGCCTGAATTTAAAGAAATTTTAAATGAGGCAATTTTATGAGTTTTCTCAGAACTTCAAAGGCGAAGATAGTCGCCTAATTTTAAAAGGAATAGTGAGGATTTTTTAAGCTCTATTTATCAATAGCTTAAATTTTTGGTAGCATAAACCTGATACTAAAATATCAATATCACACCCCCCAGTTTTGAAAATAAAGGTAAAGCTACTCTTCATTTTCAATTTGAAAATCCTCTTCTCTAAAAATTTTATAGTATGAATTCAAATATTAAAAATATTATGATGTTCTCAAAACTTTCTATTATGTTACTGTTATCAACATTCCCTTTGTTATTCTCAGATTGTCAGAATATAATAACTTAACCATGTTAGATTAAAAGAAGAGTATTCTGATAATTATTTTTATCCTCAAGTTGCCTATTTTTTTTCCTGATTTTACCTTGTCATTAATTTTGCTATGATGATGTAACAAGACAAAGGAGATTTACACAGCACCGTCTATACTCCTATCACTTAATTATAAATTTTCACCTATAATGCCTAACATTAAAAGTAATAATGCTGTTAACTATTTTAGGAACTAATATTTATTAAACATCTGATATTTTACTAACTTGAGATAAGCATTTTAAAATTTAATCTCATTTTGTACTAACAACTTTATGAGAAGTTACTATTATTCCATATTGTAGACTGAAAAATTATTTTGGGGGGCTCCAAAATCACTGCAGATGGTGATTGCAGCCATGAAATTAAAAGACGCTCACTCCTTGGAAGGAAAGTTATGACCAACCTAGACAGCATATTGAAAAGCAGAGATATTATTTTGCCAACAAAGGTCCATCTAGTCAAGGCTATTGTTTTTCCAGTAGTCATGTATCTATGTAAGAGTTGGACTATAAAGAAAGCTGAGTACCAAAGAACTGATATTTTTGAACTGTGGTGTTGGAGAAGACTCTTAAGAGTCCCTTGGACTGCAAGCAGATCCAACCAGTCCATCCTAAAGGAGATCAGTCCTGGGTGTTCATTGGAGGAACTGATGCTGAAGGTGAAACTCCAATACTTTGGCCACCTGATGTGAAGGGCTGACTCATTTGAAAAGACCCTGATGCTGGGAAAGACTGAGGGCAGGAGGAGAAGGGGAAGACAGAGGATGAGATGGCTGGATGGCATCATCGACTCAGTAGACATGGGTTTGTGTAGACTCTGGCATTAGTGATGGACAGGGAGGCCTGGAGTGCTTAGGTTCATGGGGTCACAAAGAGTCGGACACAACTGAGTGACTGAACTGAACTGAGACTAAAAAAATTATGCCTCAGGAATGTATAATGTCTCTATGCTTATAGTTGATAATTTGAAGAGCTTAAATTCAAAACTAGCTCACACTATTACCCATGTTTCTATTACGCTAGAGGGCTAGATAATATTCCCATTTTCATCTTTTTACCAGTATTCATTAGTGGTATTTTAATATCTCTATTTATCAAATAGATAAAAATGGTTTCTTAATAACCATTAAAGTCTCTTTTCTCAGCAATCTTTTCACTTTTATGTATCCCTTAATCCACACCTATATATATTCAATTTTAAATAGTTCATTAGTACATAAAATACTCACATGATTACTTGACTAGATTTTATATTATAGACAGTCTTGGTTTTATTATCTGCATAATGAATTTCAAGTTATAACTAAGGAATATTATAGACTCAATGTTGTATTTTAAAGTTGCTTTCCTTCATAGTAAATAGTTCCAGATCTTCAAATAATTCTACTTTGAGACTATCACAATGTTATTTCCAAAAAGATTTCAACCATCTTATTAATATTTCAATGATAATTTTTGTAAATTGACAGAAATATATGATTATTCAAAATTGAGTCACACAATATTTTTGGGTAAATTCATCTGTTCCATCTCACTTTCATCATAAATCATTTTAATTCATTCTAGCATTTTTTGAAATGACAGTTTATCAGTATATACTGATAGCTATCTAACTGACAATATGTATGGAATGAAAGTTTTTACATAGACTAATTACTAGAATCAAGAAGGTTTTATTTTTTTCTTTTTCACTATTTAATTTAATAGTCTTGAAATAAGTGAGTAGAGATTTAACCTAGTAAGACATGATCTCCAAACTAAATACAGTGATTATCCTTAAACTTAATGTCTGACATTAGGTTACTTCATTACTGTTAAGTCTTTTTAACCAGTCTTTTCCTTAAAGTGATCTTAAATCATACAGAACCATGAATTTTAACAAGAGCTGCCAGTATTGTCCTATATTGTATCTATGGAGCTAAGCACATAGTACATACTTATCATTTCTTGACTTTATAAACTATTGTACTTAAAATACTGTTTTCAAAGATAAGGCCATGCTTCTCTGTTAAACAAGTTTGTTTTTTAGAGTATTATTCAGTTTATGATGATTTTAAAAGTATTTTATCCACCATAATTATATTTCATATCAAACTTTATAAGGAATCTCATGTATGTGCCCTGTGCCAATGTTTCTTCAGACTTTCAGCCTAAAAATAATTTACAACTTGAAGATACCTGTGTTCATGGGAAGAGGTGCTGGCAAAATATTTTTATGCATTTGCGAAGAACTGGCTTTATTTCCAAGGCATAATTTAAACAGAAAATATGCCTTACATTTGACAGAATCATGAAATTTAATGACTTAATAAGACTTTTGCAGCTAAGAGACAAAAGCATTCCATGCATAGATAAGACAACTGACAAACAGATGGGAAATGCAATTCTCCAATTGCAATTAAAAATTATTCTCTGCACTAACCTCATATGCTTTGATAGTCCAACACTAAGTTGTGGCTCAAAACTAATTCTCCTGTGTCTCCCTTTGTTTTTCAGTACTTAAAATATTAGGCACAAGATTATTACTTGATAAGACCAAATTACAAAATGTATAGAATGAAGAGATAAAATTTCACAGAAATGTTTTTTGTTTAAAAATCCCATTTTCATGTATAAATTGTTAATATTGATCTACTTTGAGTTTTCCAATCCACAGTTTTAAGATTGAAATGTTTTCAACGCTTTATAGATTTTGTGTGAAGGAGACAAAAGATTCATGCTTGAATAAAGTAAATGTAATTAAAACGTGTACCCCAATGTTCATCGCAGCACTGTTTATAATAGCCAGGACATGGAAGCAACCTAGATGTCCATCAGCAGATGAATGGATAAGAAAGCTGTGGTACGTATACACAATGGAGTACTACTCAGCCATTAAAAAGAATTCATTTGAATCAGTTCTAATGAGGTGGATGAAACTGGAGCCTATTATACAAAGTGAAGTAAGCCAGAAAGAAAAACACCAATACAGTATACTAACGCATATATATGGAATTTAGAAAGATGGTAACGATAACCATGTATATGAGACAGCAAAAGAGACACTGATGTGTAGAGCAGTCTTTTGGACTCTGTGGGAGAGGGAGAGTGTGGGATGATTTGGGAGAATGGCATTGAAACATGTATAATATCATATATGAAACGGTCACCAGTCCAGGTTCGATGCACGATACTGGATGCTTGGGGCTGGTGCACTGGGATGACCCAGAGGGAGGGTATGGGGAGGGAGGAGGGTTCAGGATGGGAAACACATGTATACCTGTGGCAGATTCATTTTGATATATGGCAAAACCAGTACAATATTGTAAAGTTAAAAAATAAAATAAAATTTTAAAAATGTTCAATTTAAGTCAATAAATAGTAAGGACATAGAGTAAGCAAATATGATAAGTATAGATTATGTTATGTCATCTTCATTCACTAAGTTGTGTCTGACGCTTTCTGACCCCATGGACTGTAGACCCCCAGGCTCCTCTGTCCATGAAATTCTCCAGGCAAGAATGCTGGAGTGGGTTGCCATTTCCTTTTCCAGGGGATCTTCCCAACCCAAGGATCGAACTCACATTTCCTTCACTGGCAAGCAGATTCTTTACCACTGAGCTACCTGAGCTTCCCAAGTATAGGTCAAACATACTACCAATAGCCTCTATAAATAAATAACATATAAAGTAATTAAATCTGTCTCTCACAATACGTTAGCCTGTATTGTGAAGTTAAATAAGATCTTGCCTTGAGAAGTTAAGGCCTAAAAGTGGTGGTGATGGTACAGGGGACAAATATGAAGGGAGTGGGAAATAATTGTCTTTACTGCAATAAGATATGACTTTAAGATAAAGTAGCATTTTGCCTAATAGATTTGAAGAAATAGTTTTTGCTTGAATCCAATCCAATTTTTATTGCAAATTTCATTTATATTTAATTGGAAAGTTTCCTTCCATCACAGGGACATTTTTTTTTTCCCTCTACATTCCTGCACCCTTCCCATGCAACTTCAGAATATAGATTATACTTAGGCTATTTATGAATAGTTAAATTTAATCAACAAGGTAAACACTCAAGGAGCAATTATTGCAATTAGCCACTTTGATGTTAATCATTTCTATTTGTGTTTTTCAGCCTTCACTTCTTATGTCTTTAACAGAAGTCACTTTACTGTCCTTATGAGATGCCAACTTTTTGAGTCATGAACATCGGTTAAAAATAAAAGGGGATCACCTTGAGCTCCAAAAATGCAAATCAACTGGAAAAACACCAGCTGGCCTTAATCATTCAACATTGCAGTTTAGTCTGCATCATGTCAGCAGGCTGGCAGGTATTCTGTATATAGAAACAGAACTTAGCAAATGTAGCTGCTGTTACTTTCTTGTCAAAAGTGGATTTCTCCCTTCCCTAGCTGTATCCAAACACACACACACACATACACACACACACACCCATTACACAAAAATATACATTTGGAGAATATTAGTATGTTAGTGAAAGTTACTAACTAGACTAAGGGCATTAGATTAGAAGATCTACTCTTCAATTTCGTACTAAAATAGCTTAAAAGGCCAAATGTGCTTTGCTGTATTTTCAATAAATTATCAGTAGCAATAAAATTTTAAAAGACAAATAAAAATCATTAATTACATACTCTTTCCTTAAGAGAAATGAGTGCCAGATGATGGTCATGATATTTAACCTGAGGTTATGCTCCAGTTTAAAAATATTCAGCTGCAAATCACTCTGGTAAAATCTCAGTATGTTCTGATTCTCTCCCTATCCATTTTTTGTGTCCTTATTTTTAAAGCATATAATAAATCACTGTCTCCTTTTCTATGTTACTCTGTCCCCAAAAAGATAAAACAAGATAATATATGCAACCCCAAACAACCATATCTTATAATAAGTAAAGGTTAAAACCATTTATACAGTGACTCATATAGACATCAAGTGCTGCAAATATATCAGGCATATGATGCTATCATTTGGGAAATTGACCCACTGTAATTTTCCCCATGAAATGGGACACCATATGAAACTAAACATGGCAGAAGCATAAAACATATCCTGTCATCCATGAGTAACTACCTCTATCTTTTATTTATCCAGTTATCTCTCTTTTCTTTGTTTATTCCCTATATTAAATCACCACGTGTCATCACCTGGATAATCAGATTGCTGCACAGTTTCTTCTTTTCACCCCTAATCTGCAGTTGCCCCCTTTGATTCTGTAATAACTTGCATGAATATTTTGACTGTTGATCTCTCAAACATTTCTCTATAAAAGAATAGAAATAGATGCTTTTTGGCATTGGAAATCGCTAAATATATGAATTGGAACAACTCTGAGATGACATCAAGATATTAATTCATATATTTAAACCCTCACTGTAGCCAGGTACTGTTTCTAAGTACAGTGGAAACTATTGGAAATCCAGACCAATTAGTATGAAGTTTATTAGTTTTGAAGCACCAAGTACAATTAATGGAGTTACTCAATATCAAAGAGCAAAATATGATCACATGCCCTTACAAGCAAGGAAAAGATATACGTTAAATATCTGAGTCATTTCCTGTATATCTTATAGTTGTTAATATTTCTGGTGTAACTTTATATTCAAAACAGGGAAATATCAAAGATACTGTTAGTAAGTTTCACTTGATTATCACACATCACATGAAGTAGACTACATAATAACTTGCCAAAGTGTGAAAATTGGATGTCCCTAGTTATTTTTCTTACTATATTTAAATACATGCAATGTCACTTTACTTTGTGTATTAAGTTTAATTGTAATATATACCAAAAAGGAAAATTAATTTTAAAAAGAAATATCTATAATGCTTCAATGACCAATATAGCTTAGCATTCTCCATATATGTTTCAAATATCTTTTTTCATGACCTAAAATATATAAAACTTTTCACCTAAAGTTCAGTTATCACTTAAAACAATGGCTAATTATTTATTAAAATGTTTAAACTTTGCTGTATATATGTATAGATATATATAAATATTATTGCATAATTCCTTTACAATTTCATAAATTACACAGAGTAAACATGTCTTTTTCAGCTCAACTTTCACCCAAATATTTTTATTTCTTTTGTTACATGTAGCTCTATTGCAATAATATTAAATATGCTTAATGGTGAACTCTGTGTCCTTAAGTATAAACATTTTCAAATTTAGTAGTTATTTTCAAATTTTTCCAGATGGTTGCACCAAATTACATTCTTTTTTTCATTTCTAAATTTTTTATTAAGGTATAGTTGACATATAACATTATATTTGTTTCAGGTGTAGAATATAATGATTTTATATTTGTATATATTACAAAACAATCACTATGATAAGTCTGGTTAATGTTCATCATCATACATGGCTAAATTATTTTTTTTTTCTTGTAATGATGACTTTTAAGATCTCCCCTCTGAGAAAATTTCAAATTTGCAATAAAGGATTACATGCTCTACAGTTTTTAATTTTTGAAATGAATGACCTTATTATGTTATACGTTTACTATTTCCTATGAGTTAATTGCAAAGGAAGATTTAAGTACTCCAGTTTTTCTGGTAGTAAAGTTTATAAAGATCTAGAGTATTAGTATTAGATTATCTGTAATTAAGTGAAAAAAATATATATATAAGTTGCAGAAAAAATATATATGCAGTAAGTAATGCTAAAAGCAGAAATCCAACTGGCTAGAATGTATTCATTTCATTTTTTTTTCTTTCATCAAAATAGGGAATGGTATTATTGGCAAGAAGAAAATTTTAAGTAAGATTCATCATTAATTTACATATTTACAAAACCAGTGACAAAGACTAAATTCTAAGTCATTTCTAACAAAATTGCTACAAGCTTCAGAGTATCTGGATAACCAAAACATATCTTTCAATGGAATATGATTTCCTTATAACTAAAAATCAATTAAAGAGATGGGAATACCAGACCACCTGACCTGCCTCTTGAGAAACCTGTATGCAGGTCAGGAAGCAACAGTTAGAACCGGAAATGGAACAACAGACTGGTTCCAAATAGGAAAAGGAGTACGTCAAGGCTGTATATTATCATCCTACTTATTTAACTTATATGCAGAGTACGTCATGAGAAACGCTTGGCTCTTGAGGAAGCACAAGCTGGAATCAAGATTGCCAGGAGAAATATCAGTAACCTCAGATATGCAGATGACACCACCCTTATGGCAGAAAGTGAAGAAGAACTAAAGAGTCTCTTGATGAAAGTGAAAGAGGAGAGTGAAAAAATTGGCTTAAAGCTCAACATTCAGAAAATGAAGATCATGGCATCTGGTCCCATCACTTCTTGGCAAATATATGGGAAAACAGTGGAAACAGTGGCTGACTTTATTTTTCTGAGCTCCAAAATCACTGCAGATGGTGATTTCAGCCATGAAATTAAAAGACGCTTACTCCCTGGAAGAAAAGTTATGACCAACCTAGATAGCATTTTCAAAAGCAGACATTACTTTGCCAACAAAGGTCTGTCTAGTCAAGTTTATGGTTTTTCCAGTGGTCATGTATGGATGTGACAGTTGGAGTATAAAGAAAGCTGAGCACTGAATAATTGATGCTTTTGAACTGTGGTGTTAGAGAAGACTTTTGAGAGTCCCTTGGACTGCAAGGAGATACAACCAGTCCATCCTAAAGGAGATCAGTCCTGGGTGTTCATTGGAAGGACTGATGCTGAAGCTGAAACTCCAATACTTTGGCCACCTGATGCTAAGAGCTGACTCATTGGAAAAGACCCTGTTGCAGGGAAAGATTGAGGGCAGGAGAAGGGGATGACAGGATGAGATGGTTGGATGACATCACCAACTCAATGGACATGGGTTTGGGTAAACTCCGGAAGTTGGTGATGGACAGGGAGGCCTGGTGTGCTGTGGTTCATGGGGTCGCAAAGAGTCAGACACAACTGAGCGACTGAACTGAACTGAACTGAAAAATCAACTCTTTTAAATATAGTATATAATCTTAATTGAATTAGATCTATTGTAGTAGTAGTTATGATGTTTTTAGTTTATCTAAGAACTATGAAGGAGAACTCTATCTCATAAACTGTTTTTTTTTTATAATTCATGTAAGGTCTTTTCCCAAGATGACAAAAAATTTTATCATCCTTCATTTGATTCATTTAATTAGTATTTATTGGAAATGTAAATCAAAACCACAATGAACTATCACTTCATACCTGTCAAAATGGCTATCATCAAAAAGAACCTAAATAACAACTGTTGGTAAAGATGTAGAGAAAAGGGGACCCTTTTTATAGTGTTGGTAGGAATGTAAATCAGTGAAGCCATTGGGGAAAACAGTATAGAGGTTTCTTAAAAAAACTGAAATTACCATATGATCCAGAAATTCTACTCCTGGGTATACATCTAAAAAACTAAAAAAATCTAATTCAAATATGTACATGAACCTCATTGCTCATAGCATCACTATTTACAATAGCAAAGACATGAAAACAACCCAAATGCCAATCAACAAATAGCTGGTTTAAGAAGATGTGGTTGTGTGTGTACACACACACATACACACACAGGTGGAATATTACTCAGCCATAAAATAATGATATCTACAGACAAATGGATAAAGAAGATGTGAGTATAAATAATATATAATGGAATTTTACTCAACCATTACAAAGATTGAAATGCTGCTATTTGCTGCAATGTGGATAGAACAAGAGAATATTCTACTCAGTGAAATAAGTCAAACAGAGAAAGACAAATACTCTATGATATCACTTATTTGTTGAATCTAAGAAAATAAAACAAATAAATGTATATAGCCAAACAGAAACAGATATAGAGAACAAACTCATGATTACCAGTGGGGAAAGGGAAGTGGGGAGGAGCAAGACAGGGCTATGTGATTAAGAAGTACAAAGTACTGTGTACAAAATAGATAGGCAGCAAGAAGATATTTTACAGCATAAGGAATTATAACTATTATTTTGGAATAACTTTTAATGAAGTATAATCCATTAAAAAACAAACATCTATGTTATACACTTGAAGTTAATGTTGTAAATTAACTATTCTTCAATAAAAATTATTGAATAGATGCTATATGAAGGCAAAAAAGGAAGACAGTAAAACTTAGGGTAATTAATCGCCATTATGTAGGTGCTCACAGCTATAGGCTCGACTCTGGTAGTTTCACCCTACTTCTACTTTATTTCCTTTTCTTTAGTTGACCTCCAGCCACCCACCGTTTACTCTATTTCCTAACTTCCTGAGAGAACAGCAATAAACTATTACATAGTTAATGATGGCTACCTAAGTATCTGGTTGTTAGTGTGACAGTATAATTGAAGAAATTGGTATCCTGCCATTATTAAACATCAGGAGAATAAGCATAATCTTGGTTACATATATACCCTACACACTTATTATCTAAACCATTACCCAGTCATGCATTAGTGAATGGATTTTGAAAATTAAGCAAGAGACTCAACATTAAAGGCCTTATCAAATTGAATAAAAACAATTTGTACCATGGAGTCTT
This sequence comes from Bos indicus, assembly GCF_029378745.1. Taxonomy (NCBI): domain Eukaryota; kingdom Metazoa; phylum Chordata; class Mammalia; order Artiodactyla; family Bovidae; genus Bos; species Bos indicus. The sequence goes on along the minus strand of NC_091761.1, from coordinate 12,070,456 downwards.
TCATTATGAATATATAACTTAAATTACATTATCAGTGAAATATGCATCCTGATTATGTACAATATTTAAAATCAGGTGACACTTACCATTTCAATAAACACTCCTTTGGGATAGGAGAATTTGCTTTTTCTAATAAAGTCAGAATAATCATTCGTTGAGTAAGAGATAGAAAATATCAATTTTATTTCAGTGTAAATACTAAATACTGCAAATAATAAAAAGCAGTCTAAAAAATAGACAATAAGGCCTATGTGTCAGAGCTAAAAATATCATTAAGAGAACTAAAAATGTATACTTTTTGAAATTAGGTACTCTTTCTTCAAATCACCATATAATTTATTACTTTCCCTAATATATACTAATACTACTTTCTGACATTCAAGACCTTAGAGTTTTATCTTTTATTTATTAAATGTGTGTTTTTATCTCCCAACATTGTGTGCACTCATCTTAAGCTATTACAAAATTGGATATAGGAGAGCTTGTTTATATGAGGGCGTGCTCCTTTGACATAAGGCAAGAGACCCCATTCAGAACTTATATGCACCTGGGAAGGTCCTACTAAACTTGGAAAAACAGCATCTCACAATAAATTAAGTAGAAAAGTCAAAACTGCTAAACAGACTGAGAGTTCATTTTGATAAAATCTATCAAATGCATAAAGCTAGGAAGCACAGCAACTGCCTCTTTTAAGCAGTCTGGAGGACACTTTGTTTAGCTGGAGAATAAAGGAGATCAGCCCTGGGATTTCTTTGGAAGGAATGATGCTAAAGCTGAAACTCCAGTACTTTGGCCACTTCATGTGAAGAGTTGACTCATTGGAAAAGACTGATGCGGGGAGGGATTGGGGCAGGAGGAGAAGGGGATGACAGAGGATGAGATGGCTGGATGGCATCACTGACTCGATGGATGTGGGTCTGAGTGAACTCCGGGAGTCGGTGATGGACAGGGAGGCCTGGCGAGCTGCGATTCATGGGGTCGCAAAGAGTCGGACATGACTGAGCGACTGAACTGAACTGAACTGAACTGAAGGTATAGTCTGGTGGGATCAAGAAACTGGTAGAGTAGTACACTGAGAAGCTCAGTTAGGGTTGCCTTTTATAGGGTGGGGTTGACAGTAGGTTATTCAGTTATGGAACTGACATCCCAGTAGTAATGTAGATGATAAAATCCTGGAAGAGCAAAGGGGATTATGCAGAACATCTTACTGTTCCATTGTACTGATGACTTTTTAATACAGCACAAAATGACAAGTGGTAAGAGTAGTCGACGACTTGGTAAGACAGATGTGCTCCAGTTCATGAGAGATCGCCCTAAAGAGATTCAGAGACTCTCCCACTTGTGAAGTTTTAAGGTTCTAGTGGTCTAAGACGTGCTAGAAAACTCTCTACAAAGTACAGGACAGTTTATTATACTTTGACCTCCTAGAGAATAAAAGAAAGAAGCACAACACCTTTGGGGTTTTAATGGCTGAATATTCTACTTTTAAGGGTAATACTGTAATCCATTTATTTGTAGACTGACAGCTCCTAGGAGGTATATTCCATCAGGTCCAGGTTGAGGTACAAAATATCTCTAAGACATATGACTCAAAAGACCCCAAGTTACCAGAGGTATTTTTGGGAGAGAAAGATGTGGATTCTCTAGCAAACTCCAAAAGGAAAGTGGAAGTGCCAACTCCCAACATTCAGAAACAAAGCTACGATCCCTGCAGCAACCTTCCACCATTCACAAAGCAGCTTTTAGCGAATAAAGAGTCCCAGTAAATTCTGAGCTTCTGACCAAGAACATCATGAACTGGATACTGCCAACACAGATAAAGGTGGCCCAGCAACAATCCATCCTGAAATGTTGTCACTTTCAACACTGGACAAAAATAGCAAGGATATCTAGAAGGCATAGAAAAGCTATCCTAACCACTGACACAAACCACACGTCACTATTGTTACACTTAAGTCTTTAAATCTAGTAATACAAAAGGCCTTAAGTGTGGCTTCCTATAACTCTTAATAGGAAATGAAACATATCATGAATGTGTCGATTGGGTATGCAAGTAAAAACTGAAAATGGACTACTCTTGCAGTAAAGACACACTTGATATTGACCTGAAAATACAATGGTGAGAAGAAATATTTCTCCAATCATTGCAGCTGTAGGTGTTATACCTAGCTATCTACTCTCTGTGGAGGAAGAATGACTCAGAAAAGATATACGCTTATGAACTCAAAGGCAGTGCCAACAGTCTTTGCTGTTGCTCAGGAGATTGGAAGGACGAAACTTGAAAAATGTAGGGAAGGAGGTTTGGGAGAACAGTATCTGAATGGCCACTAGCAATGAATCTCCCTCCTGTATTAAGCCTTCCATAGAGGAAATAATAAAATGCAATTAGAAAAATTAAGATTCATTACTATGATATAAATTAAATATTCTGATAGAATAAAATTGTAATATGATAAGGAGGTGGAATAATATTTTAAAATATACTTGTAATTATTTGATATTCCACCTTTAAAAGGAGATGAATATTTTCCCTTTTTTTGAGTGAAGGTTAGGCATAATGATCCACTCTTCATGAATAGAACATGCAGAATTAATGCTTTACAACCTCTGCAGTTAAATCACAAATAGTATATAACTTCTGCCTTGCTCTCTATGTGGGTGTATAATATACTCACATGGAAGGTATAGTTTTTCCTGCTCAAACTACAATCTATATAGACTCATATGAAAAGGTTTTATGTTTGAGGAAAAAAAGTTTCTGAAAATTTTACAATAAAAGATATTATATTTGATAGATGTAGGGAGATATTAAAAAGAATAAAGTACAGAGAAGGAAAAGGTGCACATATCCTCATCTTATAAAGTGGGTAATCACAACCAAAACATAAAATTATAAGCATATTTTTCTAATTAAAGTAAAGAGGATCTAAAATTATCTTTGGAGGCAGGCCAATTTGTATTGGGGATGCTCTAAGTATAAAAACAAAAGGATAATATCTAAATATGACTAAATAAGAAAGAGCTATAAAAATATTATTTGGAATATGCAAGTAACTACTAGAGGTACTACAAGCAGATAAAATGACTTTCTCTAGGGTATTGGACCAAGAAGAAGGAAAGGTAAGGAAAGAATGAAAGACTCTTGCTCTTTATTTTTCCATGATTTGATTATTATGCTATACTTGTGGATTTCTTAAAATCACCTGTCTCTAAAAAAACTAGCCAGAGTTCTATAGAATTACAAAATAAAAGCACAGAAATGGGGACTTGTGATGGATAATTTTATGTGTCAATATTTGGTCAAACATCATTTTAGATGTTGTTTTCATTTTTGGATAAGATTAACATTTAAATCAATGGACTTTGAGTAAAGCTGACTACCTTTCATAACATGGTTGAGTTTTATTCAACAAAGTGAAGGCCATAACAGAACAAAGATAAACCTCTTCTGAACAAGAAGGAATTCTGCCATCCAACGGCTTTGGACTCTTCCCTGGGTCTCAAGCCTGCTGGTCCAACCTCAAAATTTTGGACATGTACCTTCATAAATCACATGAGGCAGTTCCTTTAACTAAGTCAATCTTTCTCTTTTTCCTCCCTCCCAGCACACACACACACACACACACACACACACACACAAATACAGAAGCCAGAGGAAGCTGAAAATTGGGTACGGATTTCAGAGTAATTTTTACAGGATAGCAGGATACTAATGCTTTAGCTGCATCTTTAAGAATAGAAGTTAATGAGATGGATGAGATCAGGTTGGATATTTTAAATAGAACAAACCATGTGCAAAAATTCAGAAAAAGATTTTGAATAGTCCAGGAGCAGGGCGTTTTGCAGGATGTATATGGAATAAAGATATGCTAAGAGAAAAAGATAAAAGGGTCAGAGAAAACTAGGTTATATAGGACCTGTGTGCTGAATGTATTAAAAGATTTGAGGTAGGCAGAATATAGCTTCATTAGGTTGGAATTTTTGAGACTTGCATTGGAGAAGGAAATGGCAACCCACTCTAGTGTTCTTGCCTGGAGACTCCCAGGGACGGCGGAGCCTGGTGGGCTGCCATCTATAGGGTCGCACAGAGTCGAACACGACTGAAGTGACTTAGCAGCAGCAGCAGCAGCAGCCCATGTAGAATTAGGATGGCTAGGGAAGAGAATAAAAAATGTAGAAAAAAAGACAGTTTAAGATACCATGAAAATTAGCCAAGAGAAAAAACACCCTAAATTTTAGCTATTGGTACTGCTCAGAGCAGAATAAGATATAATTAGGATATGAAAATGATAAAAATATATCATTGAATATAGGTATATGGGGGAAATAATCATTGAGACTGACTTCCAAGTCTCTCACTTGATAGACAAAGTGAATTGTTAAGTCATTTAACATGCTAGGAATGTAGACAAAAGTAGGCAGAGCAGATGGTGACTAGGGGTGGGGCTGGGGGTAGGGAAAGGATGACAGGACAAGAAGCAGTTTAAAAGACACTGGTGCGGTTTTAAAATTTTAATCATGTTCCATTTTAAGCCTCTATTGTGATTTTCAAGTAGCTCTGTCCAATAATCCATTGTACACAAGAGACCTAAAGTCACAGATTTGAGAGTCATTAGCATATAGATTGTAGTTTGAGCAAGAAAAATCTTTGAATATTAAAAAAAAAAAAAAACAGAAACGGGAACAAAATCCTAAAAAACCCACTGGCTGATATTGAAAGAAGAATACACCATGATGACTAAGCTGTAGTCTGTCAGAGAAGTATGAAAATCAGGACAAAATGTCTCCCCAATTCAGATAAATGAGAGAGCTTCAAATAGCAGTTCCGAGCCTCGAAAGATCCTGCAGTCTAATTAGATGAACTCTGCCCATTAAATTTTATGAATAAAAAAATGATTTTTTTCTTAATACTATTTTTAAAAAGCTTACTGTGAAGATAGGGAAAAATAAGAGTGAATGTTTTTACTTCTGGACAGGAAGAACATTCTCTGCATTTCTATTTCTATTGGTTTTGTATGTGTCAGAAAGCAGGCATAGGAAAAGCAGAACAGAATATTCATCTCTTTCTTTTTAGGTCTCTCAACCTTGAGAAGCCACATCCAAACATACCCAGGCAAATTTACATAGAAAACCTCGGTTTTGAGTGGATTTTAGTTAGTGGATGAGACTTTTAATTATTCCCCTTGAGGGGAAGGTGTGTGGATATACACATGATATGATGTCTGTTATACATCAAATCTGACACATTTTAATATGATAATTTTGATTTCTAATGTATACATATTTTGTCTAAAGTTGACATGTGTTGCATGTAGCATTATAAACAGAAAGAAACTTTAGGAAATAATTTGAGAATATATTAAAATACATGCTTCATTTCCTTTAATATTCCCACCTGGACTTTGTACCAGCTAAATAATTATATATATAGATTTACATATATAAAGGCCAGATGGGAGAATGATTATGTGTGATGCATTTCTGGAACTAGAAAGATTTATTTCAAACTACTCTGTTGCAAATGCTAGAGTTTTAACCCTTATCGAGTAGAATCAACCCAATGCCTGCTGCTGCTCCCGCTAAGTCGCTTCAGTCGTGTCCGAGTCTGTGCAACCCCAGAGATGGCAGCCCACCAGGTTCCCATCTCCCTGGGATTCTCCAGGCAAGAACACTGGAGTGGGTTGCCATTTCCTTCTCCAATGCATGAAAGTGAAAAGTGAAAGGGAAGTTGCTCAGTCCTGTCCGACTCTTAGCGATCCCATGGACTGCAGCCCACCAGGCTCCTCCGTCCATGGGATTTTCCAGGCAAGAGTACTGGAGTGGGATGCCATTGCCTTCTCCAATCCAATGCCAGACCTGTTCAAAGTCTCATTGTTCCTGTCTTCAAAAGAAAGAAACATCATCTAAGGAGGCCTCATTGTCAGGAACTGTGAGACTGCTACAAAAACAAGAGATTTTCCTGATAGTATTTCAGCTTTAAATGCATCATGTGACAGGCAGCATGAACAGATTTGTACAGAACACCTGAATTCTTCATGTAACTTACTATTATAGTTCCTTTTTGCAGTGTGACTCTAACCTGGTATTGAAAAATGGATTAGCTTTTGTACTTTTTGTACATTGTATGACAATTGTCAAAGTGAATAGAAAAAATTAAATGCATATAAAATTATATATATAATCATATATATACACATATAAAATTATAACTAACTTCCTTGATTGCATGTATGTATAAAAATTATATATTATGCATACATTAACAAATTTACATATACAAAAACTCCAGTTATTTATGACAAAAATAATTCATACATTCCCAATAATAAACATAGGTAAATTGCATGTCAATTGACTAGTATACAAAACTAAAGACGCTTGTATCTTTTAATCACATAGCCCTGTCTTGTGGCTTCACACTTCCCTTTCCCCACTGGTAACCTCTGGGTTTGTTTTCTATATCTGTGAGTCTGTTTATTTTGCTATATACATCCTTTTGTTTTGCTATATACACTCTTCTGTTCTATTTTCTTAAGTTCCACAAGTGAAGTGATATCATATAACATTTATCTTTCTCTGACTTATTTCACTAAGCATAATGTTCTCTAGGTTCATCCACATTGCTGCAAATGACAGCATTTCACTCTTTGGTATGGCTGAGAAATATTCCATTATGTATTTTATAAATATACATATGTGTGTGAATATATATATATATACGTGTATAAATATAAATAAAATCACATCTTTTTTATCCATTTGTCTGTTGATTTCATTGTTTTTTATGGCTTAGAAATAGTCTATGTTGTATGTGTGTGTGTGTGTGTGTGTGTGTGTATACACGTATTGATGGATTGTTTCCACATCTTTGCTGTTGTAAATAATGCCACTATTAACATTAGGGTGCATGTGTCTTTTGAATTAGAGTTTTCATCTATCCATGTATGGGCCCAGGAGTGGGATTACTGGATCATATGGTAGTTCTGTTTTTAAAGGAACCACCATACTATGTCCCGTAGTGGTTACACCAATTTAATTACCACTGAGTGTCTGAAATTTCCCCTTTATCCAAGGCTGCTTTAGCATTTATTATTTATAGACTTTTTGAAGATAGCCACTCTGACTGGTGTATAATGACACCTTATTATAGTCTTGATTTGAATTTCTCTAATAATTAAAGAAATGCAGAACACATTTTTGTGTGCCTATTAAAGTGAAAGTGAAAGTGAAGTCTCTCAGTCGTGTCCGACTCTTTGTGACCACATGAATCGCAGCACACCAGGCTTCCCTGTCCCTCACCAACTCCCGGAGTTCACTCAGACTCACGTCCATCGAGTCAGTGATGCAATCCAGCCATCTCATCCTCTGTCGTCCCCTTCTTCTCCTGCCCCCAATCCCTCCCGGTATCAGAGTCTTTTCCAATGAGTCAACTTTTCGCATGAGGTGGCCAAAGTACTGGAGTTTAGCTTCAGCATCATTCCCTCCAATGAACACCCAGGACTGATCTCCTTCAGAATGGACTGGTTGGATCTCCTTGCAGTCCAAGGGACTCTCAAGAGTCTTCTCCAACACCACAGTTCAAAAGCATCAATTCTTCAGTGCTCAGCCTTCTTCACAGTCCAACTCTCACATCCGTCCATGCCTACTGGAAAAATTATAGCCTTGACTAGATGGACCTTTGTTGGCAAAGTAATGTCTCTGCTTTTCAATATGCTATCTAGGTTGGTCATAACTTTTCTTCCAAGGAGTAAGCGTCTTTTAATTTCATAGCTGCAATCACCATCTGCAGTGATTTTAGCCATCTGTATATCTTCTTTGGGAAAATGTCTATTCATGTCTTCTCATTTTTTGATTGTGCTTTTTTTTGATATTGAATTATATGAGCTATTCATATATTTTGGATATTATCCACTTGGCAGTCATATCACTGGCAAGTATTTTCTCCTATTCAGTAGGTTGTATTTAATTTTGTCAGTGATTTTTTTTGCTGTGCAAAAACTCTAAAGTTTAATTAGACCCAATTGGTTTATTTTATTTTATTTTTTTTTTTTTGCCAAAGCAGACAGATCCAAAAGACATTGCTACAATTTATGTCAAGGTGTTTTGCCTATATTCTCTTCTAGGAGTTTGATAGTTTCAGGTCTTACACTTAGGTCCTTAATCCATTTAGAATTTGTTTTTGTATATGGTGTAAGTTCAGTTGCTCAGTCATGTCTGACTCTTTGCAACCCCATGGGCTGCAACATGTCAGTCTTCCCTGTCTATCACCACCTCCTGGGGCTTGCTCAAATTCATGTTCATTGAGTCAGTGATACCATCCAAGAGTCTCATCTTCTGTCATCCCTTCTTCCTCCTGCCTTCAGTTTTCCCAGAATCAGGGTCTTCTCCAATGAGTCAGTTCTTCACATCAGGTGACCAAAGTATTGATGCTTCAGCTTTAGCATCAGTCCTTCCAATGAATATTCAGGACTGATTCCATTAAGATTGACTGGTTTGATCTCCTTGCTGTCCAAGGGACTCTCAAGAGTCATTTCCAAAACACCACAGTTCAAAAGCATCAATTCTTTGGTGCTCAGCTTTCTTTATGGTCCAATTCCAATGATTATTGGAAAAAACCATAGCTTTGACTATATGGACCTTTGTCGGCAAAGTAACGTCTCTGCTTTTTTATATGCTGTCTAGATTTGTCACAGCATTTCTTCCAAGGAGCAAGCGTCTTTAATTTCAGAGCTGCAGACACCATCTGCAGTGATTTTGGAGCCCAAGAAAATATGGTGTAAGGGTATATTCTAATTCCTTTCTTTAACATACAGCTGTCCAGTTTCCCCAGAATCAATTATTAAAGTATTTTCTCCATTCTATATTCTTACCTCCTTTCTCATTGATCATAGGTGTGTGGGTTTATTTCTGGGCTTTCTTTTTTCATTGGTCTATGCATACGTTCTTGTGCCAGTACCATGCTATTTTGATCACTGTATCTTTGTAGTATAGTCTGAAATCAGGATTTGCAATATCTCCAACTTCATTCTTTTTTTTCCCCAGGGTTTGACCACTCGGCGTCTTCTCTGTTCCATATGAATTTTAAGATTATATGTTCTAGGTCTGTGAAAAAGGTCATGGGTACTTTGATAGATATCACATTAAATCTGTAGTATGGTCATTTTAACAGTATTAATCTTCCAAGAGCATAGGGTATTTTTCTATTTATTTGTATCATATTAAATTTCCTTCATCAACGTTTTGCAGTTTTCAGAATTCAGATCTTTCACCTTCTTGGTTAGGTTTATTCCTAGGTATTTTATTCTTTTGACAAGACTTTGTTACTTTTTGCCTTCTCTTTCTGGTAGTTCATTATCAGTCAATGGAAAAACAACAGATTTCTGTATATTAATAATGTACCCTGCAATTTTATTGAATTCATTTACTAGTTTTAATAGTTTTGGTGTCAACCTTAGGGTTTCTGTATATCGTATCATGTCATCTGCAAATAGTGACAATCTTCTTCCCTTAGAATTTTGATACTTTTTATTCTTCTTGTATAATTTCTGTGGCTCAGATTTCCAATATTGTGTTAAAAGAAGTGGTTAGAGTAGGCATTGTTTTTTTTTTTTTTTTTTAGGCATTGTTTTGTTCCTAAATTTAGAGGAAATTTTTACAGCTTTTCACTGTTGAATATGATTCTAACTCTGTGTGTGTCATAAATGGGTACCTAAAAGTGCCCTACATTACCTATATACCTCTAGATGCATTACATGCAAAACATTTTATTTTGTTAATAAACATCTACTCAGTAATCTATATGAAAGTAATATTTTAATTCTTATTGGAAAATGTGATGCACATCTAAGTCACTTCCATTACGTCCAACTCTTTGTCACTCTATGGACTGTAGCCCACCAGGCTGTTCTGTTCATGGGATACTCCAGGCAAGAATACTGGAGTGGGTTGCCATTTTCTCCTATAGGGGATCTTTCCAACCCAGAGATCAAACCCACATCTGTTATGTGTCCTGCATTGGCAGGCAGGTTCTTTATCACTTTATCCTGGGAAGCCTGGACCCATGAAATACATATTTTAAATTTTATTGTTTCCATTTAATAAATGTAAATTTTAGAGCAGTTTATAGAAAAAACGGTTATATATATATATATATATATATATATATATATATATTATATATATTTGGCTAAGAAAATACTCATTTATTAAATCATCAAAGAGTAAAGACTGGGACTTCCCTGGTGGTCCAGTGGTTAGGTATCCATGCTTCCAGTGCAGGGGATATGGGTTCCATTCCTTGTTGGGAAACTAAGATCACACATGCCACATGGTATGTCAAAAAAAAAAAGAAAAGAAAAGAAAAGTGTAAAGACTAATTTATTAAATTATCAAAGGTGTCAAAGACCTCCAAAAAGATGTCCATATTTTCATTTCCCAAAAAAGATTGAGGAGTCATTATTTCTATAGTTCAGTTCAGTTCAGTCACTCAGTCGTGTCTGACTCTTTGTGACCCCATGAATCACAGCACGCCAGGTCTCCCTGTCCATCACCAACTCCTGGAGTTCACTCAGACTCACGTCCATCAAGTCAGTGATTCCATCCAGCCATCTCATCCTCTGTCGTCCCCTTCTCCTCCTGCTCCCAATCCCTCCCAGCATCAGAGTCTTTTCCAATGAGTCAACTCTTTGCATCAGGTGGCCAAAGTACTGGAGTTTCAGCTTTCGCATCATTCCTTCCAAAGAACACCCAGGGCTGATCTCCTTCAGAATGGACTGGTTGGATCTCCTTGCAGTCCAAGGGACTCTCAAGAGTCTTCTCTAACACCACAGTTCAAAAGCATCAATTCTTCGGTACTCAGCTTTCTTCACAGTCCAACTCTCACATCCATACATGAGCACTGGAAAAACTATAGCCTTGACTAGATGGACCTTTGTTGGCAAAGTAATGTCTCTGCTTTTGAATATGCTATTTAGGTTGGTCATAACTTTCCTTCCAAGGAGTAAGCGTCTTAATTTCATGGCTGCAGTCACCATCTGCAATGATTTTGGAGCCCAGAAAAATAAAGTCTGACACTGTTTCCATTATTTCCCCATCTATTTCCCATGAAGTGGTGGAACCAGATGCCATGATCTTTGTTTTCTGAATGTTGAGCTTTCAGCCAACTTTTTCACTCTCCACTTTCACTTTCATCAAGAGGTTTTTTAGTTCCTCTTCCCTTTCTGCCATAAGGGTGGTGTCATCTGCATACCTGAGGTTATTCCCAGCAATCCTGACACCAGCTTGTGCTTCTTCCAGCCCAGCGTTTCTCATGATGTACTCTGCATAGAAGTTAAATAAGCAGGGTGACAATATACAGCCTTGGCATACTCCTTTTCCTATTTGGAACCAGTCTGTTGTTCCATGTTCAGTTCTAACTGTTGCTTCCTGACCTGCATACAGATTTCTTAAGAGGTAGGTCAGGTGGTCTGGTATGCCCATCTCTTTCAGAATTTTCTGCAGTTTATTGTGTTCCACACAGTCAAAGGCTTTGGCATAGTCAATAAAGCAGAAATACATGTTTTTCTGGAACTCTCTTCCTTTTTCCATGGTCCAGTGGATGTTGGCAATTTGATCTCTGGTTCCTCTGCCTTTTCTAAAACCAGCTTGAACATCAGGAAGTTCACGGTTCACGTATTGCTGAAGCCTGGCTTGGAGAATTTTGAGCATTACTTTACTAGCATGTGAGATGAGTGCAATTGTACAGTAGTTTGAGCATTCTTTGGCATTGCCTTTCTTTGGGACTGGAATGAAAACTGACCTTTTCCAGTCCTGCGGCCACTGCTGAGTTTTCCAAATTTGCTGGCATATTGAGTGCAGCACTTTCACGGCATCATCTTTCAGGATTTGAAATAGCTCAACTATTGTTAACAATAAGAAAAAGCTAAGAAAATCCATAACTTTTCTTAGACTTTTCATAGAAATGAAGTTGTAGGCCAAATGGCATACAACCTGAAATCCAAAGACTAGAAAAGCAGAGTTTCAGCTAAGACCTGCTTACGTGGAACAAAAGCCACCAAACCCATGAAACTGTATGAACATTTACATGGTAACCTGTATGTACTGCTGGAGACTAAGTGCAGACTAGGGTGTGAGAGAAAAACTACCGGGGCTGCAATCTTTGTGGGAACCTCAACACTTTCATGAGCTTTTCTCCCATCAACACTACCAGGTTCTCACCATGAGGCTCAAGAAAAAGTCCTTGTGGCTCTGGCTAGGGAGGGAGGAATTGTAGTGATTTAGAAAAGACCTACACTTCAGGGGAAATCACATTGCCAGAGCTAAATTCTAAACCTTCATGCCTGCTAGGGAAATGGTATCCCTCCCCAGTCCATCCCCAAGTCTTCTTTATGTCTTGTTTAATGTGGTTGTGAAGCAATCAATAGAAGTTAGACCTTCAAGGAAACATAGTAGGAATTTAGAACCAGGAGTAGGCTTGTCTGTCCATGAAATTCTCCAGGCAAGAATACTGGTGTGGGTTGCCATTCCCTTCTCCAGGGGATCTTCCCAACGCAGGATCAAATCTGGGTCTCCTGTATTGCAGGCAAATTTTTAACAGTCTGAGCCACCAGGAAAGTTCCCAAGGAGAAGAGTTTAGGGGAAAATAAGCTATGCCAGTGGAGAAACACTTGAGAATGTCACAACTCTGAGACACAGACCCATTAAAAGACTGACATTTAACCAGAAGATTATAAAATGTTCACCCTTTCCTACACTTTACCATTGTACCAACAGAGACCTAATACAATAGCAGTGCATCTTATATGACCTAGCTTCAAGACAAGTATCTTGCTAAGTAGAGTTTAAAATAAATCATGGACAAGCAAGAACACCAAAGGAAGTAAAAGTCTCTGAACCCTATAGCTACAACAAACATTACATTAGAATGTATTTTTTTAAATTTTATTTTATTTTTAAACTTTACAATATTGTATTGGTTTTGCCAAATATCGAAATGAATCTGCTACAGGTATACATGTGTTCCCCATTCTGAACCCTCCTCCATCTCCCTCCCTACACCACCGCTCTGGGTCGTCCCAGTGCACCAGCCCCAAGCATCCAGTATCGTGCATAGAACCTGGACTGTTGACTCGTTTCATACATAATATTATACATGTTTCAATGTCATTCTCCCAAATCTTCCCACCCTCTCCCTCTCCCACAGAGTCCATAAGACTGTTCTATACATCAGTGTCTCTTTTGCTGTCTCATACACAGGGTTATTGTTACCATCTTTCTAAATTCCATATATGTGCATTAGTATACTGTATTGGTGTTTTTCTTTCTGGCTTACTTCATTCTGTATAATCGGCTCCAGTTTCATCCACCTCATTAGAACTGATTCAAATGTATTCTTTTTAATGGCTGAGTAATACTCCATTGTGTATATGTACCACAGCTTTCTTATCCATTCATCCGCTGATGGACATCTAGGTTGCTTCCATGTCCTGGCTATTATAAACAGTGCTGCAATGAACATTGGGATACACATGTCTCTTTCAATTCTGGTTTCCTCAGTGTGTATGCCCAGCAGTTGGATTGCTGGGTCATATGGCAGTTCTATTTCCAGTATTTTAAGGAATCTCCACACTGTTCTCCATAGTTGCTGTACTAGTTTACAATGTACAAAACATTAGAGCCCAGTTCCTAGCCAGATTAATATCAGTCTTCATACTAAATTCTATTTAACTTAATATATATTAATCAATACATCTCTGGATGTCAGCAACAACAACAAACAATAAGCATGTCAAAAAGAAAGGGAAAACACACTCTGAAGAGACAAAACAATCATTGGAACCAGAATTAGATATGACACAAATGCAAGAATTATCAGACAGATCATTAAAATAATTATGAATAACACATTAAAGGCTCTAATGGAAAAAGTGCACCACACAAAACAGATGAGTAATGTAAGCCATGAGATAGAAATAAAAAGAAATGATAGAAATGGAAAATAAAGCAACAGAAAGATTGAATGAAAATCTGGTGAGCTCATGTAGATGCAACACAATCCAGAAACGTGAGTGAACTTGAAGGTAGGTCAATAAAAGCTTCCCAAGATAAAATGCAAAGTCTATAAAGAATTAAAAAATAATGAAGCCACAGTTTTGAGAAATGGGGGACAATATAAAAGGTCTCACATGTGTAAACGGAACACTAGCAGGAAAAGAAAGACTTATTGGAGCAGAAGAAATAATTGAAATAACAAATGGCTGGGGCCTTTATATAGTTAATGACAGATACCAAATCTCGGTTTAGGAAGCTCAGGACATACCTAGAAGAATTAAGGTCAAGACACACACACACATATGTACACACTTACACATCCTTGCTGCTGCTGCTGCTGCTGCTAAGTCACTTCAGTCGTGTCCGACTCTGTGCGACCCCATAGACGGCAGCCCACCAGGCTCCCCCGTCTCTGGGATTCTCCAGGCAAGAACACTGGAGTGGGTTGCCATTTCCTTCTCCAATGCATGAAAGTGAAAAATGAAAGTGCAAAATGAAAGTGAAGTAGCTCAATCGTGTCTGACTCTTAGCGACCCCATGGACTGCAGCCCACCAGGCTCCTCTGTCCATGGGATTTTCCAGGCAAGAATACTGGAGTGGGGTGCCATTGCCTTCTCTGATACACATCCTTAGGCATATGTAAACTGCCAAAAACCAAAGATAAAGAGAAAAATCTTCAAAAGACCCACAGTCCTAAATGTAATAGTGAGGAACATTTTTTTTTTTCATATTATCAAAATATGTTTTGTTAATTGATATACAAGCATCATAGATATAAGATATATTTTGGTGACCGTAAATATGCTGGTACATATATATCCTTAATGAGTTAAATCTAAAACAGTTATATTTTGAAATTATTGTTTGTATTTTTAGTGTATAGATTTTCCTGAAAAAGGAACAATCCTGGCAAATAATGCTTGAGAGATAAGTAAATGAGTGAGAATAATAAATATGCTAGTCATACTTATCAAATTCAGTTTTTCTTCATGAACAATGTATCATAATTAAATTTATATCAGTCAGTCAGTTCAGCTGCTCAGTTGTGTCTGACACTGTGACTCCATGGACTGTAGCATGTCAAGCCTCCCTGTCCATCACCAATATATATGGGTTTCCCTGGTAGCTCAGCTGGTAAAGAATCCGCCTATAATGCAGGAGACCCCAGTGCAACTCTTGGGTCAGGAAGGTCCTCTGGAGAAGGAATAGGCTACCCACTCCAGTATTCTTGGGCTTCCCTGGTGTTTCAGACGGCAAAGAATCTGCCTGCAATGTGGGAGACCTGAGTTCTGTCCCTGTGTTGGGAAGATCCCCTGGAGGAAGGCATGCAACCCACTGTAGTGTTCTTGATTGGAGAATGCCCATGGACAGAGGAGTCTGGCAGGCTATATTCAAAGGGGTTGCAAAGAGTCGGACACAATTGAGAGACTAAGCACAGCAACACATATTCCTGGCAGGCTACAGTCCATGGGGTCGCAAAGAGTCAGACACAACTAACATCATTTTGATATATATGGACATATATGTTTCAGTGCAATTAGAATATAGATGAAAGTAGAAGCGTTAATCACTCAGTTGTGTTCAATCCTTTGCAGCCCCATAGACTGTAGCCCACCGGGCTCCTCTGTCCATGGGATTATCTAGGCAGGAATACTGAAGTGGGGTTCCCATCTCCTTCTCCAGGGAATCTCCTTGACCCAGAAATCGAACCCACATCTCCCATATTGCAGGCAGATTCTTTACTATCTGAGCCACCACCTTTTAAAAGCTTTAAAACTTTTTTTTAATATAAATTTATTTATTTTAATTGGAGGCTAAGTACTTTACAATATTGTATCGGTTTTGCCATACATCAACATGAATCCACCATGTGTTTATTATTCATCAATTTGACTTTTAAATTTTAAAAAGAAATTTTAAAGTTATGTAACTTATTAACATTTTCCCTCGTGAAGAGAGCATCCATTCTAATTAAATAAATGAGTGATTCCTGGCAAAATAAATAGTTTCAAATTTACAAATGCCTTGCCTGGAAAATCCCATGGATGGAGGAGCCTGGAAGGCTGCAGTCCATGGGGTTGCTGAGGGTCGGACACGACTGAGCGCCTTCACTTTCACTTTTCACTTTCATGCATTGGAGAAGGAAATGGCAACCCACTCCAGTATTCTTGCTTGGAGAATCCCAGGGACAGGGGAGCCTGGTGGGCTGCCATCTATGGGGTCGCACAGAGTCGGACACGACTGAAGTGACTCAGCAGCAGCAGCAATGATAGGGTACCAAGCATATCAAATTGTGACTTTATTATTATGCATCCATATAATCATTATTTTATAATTTCTTAATTTGTGATAATTAAATTTCAGTACTACCTGCCTCGGTTTCTAAGCTACTTATTTCATAAATTCTAAAATCTGTTTCCAAAATTCTACTTCCAAAATTACATTTAAAGCCAGACTTCTTTTCTTCTATTGGCTTATCTAGATACTTTTTCCCTTGAGTAGACAATATTATTGTTTCTGACCTTTCACCAAGAATAGACTACTTATGTCTAATTTCAGAAGTTTATATTTATGGAATCCATTAAGTTTTCACCTAAAATATAGGCTGATTGTGAACCTCAGAAATTTGACTTCTAGAAAGTACTTCAAGTTCCATTATATCTTTAAAATTATTTGACTAATGCAAAGAAAATATATTATTTTTGTTTTCTTTTTTCAAACTCTTAAAAGAAATATTCTTTCCTGAATACACAGCAAAATAAAATACTATTTACACTCCTAAAATTTTTCAGTTATTTTTCCCTAATAATAAGTAAGCTCTTTCCAACACTAACATATAATATATTCAAATCTACATATATTGAAACTAGAAATAATCCTCTTTCCTGAATAAAAATGGAGATTGAACCAATATATTAGAGTTGAATCAATTATCTTCCAGTAATAAAAAAACTCAAAATAGAAAACAAATCATATTAATCAGTAAAATTTTAAAATTTTAATAATTAAAAATCTTTAGTAGTTGTGCCAGAATAGGCAAACAATTTAATGAATAAGAGTGTGTAATTAAAATACAGTCCTAAGTATATGGAATATGATTATATTTCCATTTCAATCATGATTGAAATAAAACTTCAATAAATATTGTTCAACTGACTAGGTTTTTGGTGTGTCAATTAAGTATATGGGGATACTTAAATATTGTCTTTACCAAAAAAAGCAAATAAAAAACAAACATGTCAATGCTAAATAAACAAGTAAAACCATTAAATATTAAAAAATACATGATATTTTTATAATTTTGAGTCATCTATGTGTAAGTTTATATATGTATATGAAAAGATAATCATAGAAAAGTAAAAAAAAACTTGTAAAAGTTATCACAGACAAGTTATAAATATTTGAATGCTTTTTTCCAAATTATAATAAAGAATTATCCAGCCCAAAATAACAATAGTGCCCATATTGAGGAACCCTAGTGCTTCGAATTCGCCATAGTGAATATAGTTGAGGGTTGAGTGAAATGACTACTTCATAAATTGTTTTCTAATGATTAAACTTGTAAAATCCTGTCTTAAAATAATTTAATGTCATGATATCAACAGTTGTATATATACTTGATTTTCTAATCT
This sequence comes from Bos indicus, assembly GCF_029378745.1. Classification (NCBI taxonomy): domain Eukaryota; kingdom Metazoa; phylum Chordata; class Mammalia; order Artiodactyla; family Bovidae; genus Bos; species Bos indicus. The sequence continues at coordinate 12,052,775 of NC_091761.1, read as the reverse complement.
TACTCCTAGAAATTATTTTAAGCATATAATTGAACAAAAACTTAAAAACTGTGTTCAGGTTTGTTCATCATAGCAAGGCATATAATAGTGCTAAAAACTTCAAAGTGATCATCTGAATATGAGAACACTTACTAAAATCATGATAAATGCAATAGAGCACTGTATAGACATTAGAAAATCATCTATATCCCTTAATGGGTATGTAAAGAAAGTCATGGTATATAAACAGAATAAATGAATATTTGATACAGCATGTATATCAAGAGTTCATATATCATAGATCCATAATATAAATATTGAAATATACATACAAGTTTGCATACAGAAATGTATAGACATGTTTGCCAAATTAAAAGCAATGTTTAACTCAGGGTTGTGAAGAAGGGAATTTTCAAAATATTTTCTTAGCATATTATAATAGTTAATTTTATGTAAAAGTAGGTGTTGCCTTTGTATTCACAAAATAGGTAACTTCAATGAATATGTATTGCTTGCTTAATGCAATGATTAAAGTGGTTTGTGTAATATAAATGATTAAAGTGGTTCTTTTTAATCAGCAGCTTCTGATCAAATTTTAGACTATTATTTTAGTTTGAATTATACTAAAATAAGTTTAAAAGAGGTCAAGTTTAAATATTCAGATTAAGGAAGGCTTTTTAGACTGTGATACCCTTTTAGTCTTTAACATTCCCAAGAGCAGAATTTTAACCACCTGAAAAGTGCATTTACTTTACCCTATCTTGTATTTTTTTTACCTGTTCATCTGTTTATTCTCCACTAATTTATTTCCCCTGGAAGCATTGGATATTGGTTTACACTAATAATCCATATATAGAATAATTCTTAAGTGTAGTATCGGAACTATTGCTAAACTATACAAACTATAAAAATGACATGTAAGTGATCAGCAAACAGCAAAAACAAATGGTAGTTGTCAGTTATCTTGAGATTTTTCATAAATGCCAGTACAAATCATTCTTACAAATTAAAAAAGTTTCCTTGTGTGCATGTTAGAAAAGGACTTGTCACCATTCTTCCTATTTGTCTAAGAGTAAGGCAACAGAGAAGGCAATGGCAACCCACTCTTGCCTGGACAATCCCATGGACGGAGGAACCAGGTGGGCTGCAGTCCATGGGGTCGCTAACAATCGGGCTCGACTGAGCGACTTCACTTTCACTTTCATGCATTGGAGAAGGAAATGGCAACCCACTCCAGTGTTCTTGCCTGGAGAATCCCAGGGACGGGGGAGCCTGGTGGGCTGCTGTCTATGGGGTCGCACAGAGTCGGACACGACTAAGTGGCTTAGCAGCAGCAGCAGCACAAAGCAACACAAATAACCTTTTTACTTCCTTGGTTGTCTGAGGTAAAGAATGGGATGTATAAGAACAAATACAATTAATTTCACTAAGTCACCAAGTAATACATAAGCAAACCAATCAAGCACATTAATAAGCTACTGATTATTAGTCAAAACTACTCTGAAAATTTAGTTCAACAAATATACAGAATCATTTTGTTTGATGCTTAGGATACAGCTTAAAAGAATATTCTATTTTTTAAAGAAATTGCCAGAAAACCAATGCTAAAAATATCACACTAATCTAACTCTGTTTAATAAATTTAATTTCAAATTGATATGATTTATAAGACATTTTAAATCATAACATGAAAATAAAAATAAAATTTATTATTTCTTTTAGAAAATTAATACATTTCTAACCTTCCTTTACATTTTCAACATATTAAATATTATATCTTAAAATAATTTGCCTATTATGATACTCTGTAGAGAAGAATATGCATTCATGCTAGTACAGTGAATAAAGCTCCATATTCTCTATTTCTCCAAAATATACTAAAATGAGTGAGAAACTGGTAAGTCTTTATGTACTCTAAGAAGCTACAGAGGCAATACTTTTATGGTATCCACTCTGCCCATGATACTCAAGAATTTCTTCCTGTTAGTACTCATAACTTTTACAGTGTTTGCAGCCTTTGCCTACTTCTAACATTATTACTTTAATTTCTTGCCTCTTAAGTCACAAGCCTATTTTTCTACACTGGCTAAAAGTATTGACTCTGGCAAATTTCTAATTATAGACTTCTTGGCCAACTTGCATACAGGTGTGTTCAGACATTGTAAGACACTGATCAGTTAGTAGAAATTTGAAGAAAAGGAAACTACTCTATCTCTATTTGCAGTTCCTTTTCACATTAGTAGCAGACATCTCAAGATATAGTACCATTTAGGTCCTCATGTGTTACTATAAGAAAAGCCTCTACTCAGCAACAGCAGCTCCATCTCCAAAGTCGTCATTCTGAACTATCCCACTGTCTTTTGGGTCTTTCAGCCTTCTATTACCAGTGAGCAGATTCAGTGTATTAAATCCCTTATTTGGAAATAGCCAGTGTGAATTCTGTTTTACTGATTGGATCCTAATATACAGACTTTGAAGCATTTTTAGTGGAGAAGTGCAAATGTTTAGTTTGAGGTGCCACATCTTACTATCTGGAGCAATGTTGACCTACATAAGCAGAGACACTATGTCTTCCAAACTGTTTCAGTTCAGTTCAGTCACTCAGTCATGTCCAGCTCCTTGCGACCCCATGAATTGCAGCACGCCAGGCCTCCCTGTCCATCACCAACTCCCGGAGTTCACTCAAACTCATGTCCATCGAATTGGTGATGCCATCCAGCCATCTCATCCTCTGTCGTCCCCTTCTCCTCCTGCCCCCAATCTCTCGCAGCATCAGAGTCTTTCCCAATGAGTCAACTCTTCTCATGAGGTGGCCAAAGTACTGGAGTGTCAGCTTCAGCATCAGTCCTTCCAATGAACACCCAGTATTGATTTCCTTTAGAATGGATTGGTTGGATCTCCTTGCAGTCCAAGGGACTCTCAAGAGTCTTCTCCAACACCACAGTTCAAAAGCATCAATTCTTCAGCACTCAGCTTTCTTCACAGTCCAACTCTCACAGCCATACATGACCACAGGAAAAACCATAGCCTGGACTAGATGGACCTTTGTTGCAAAGTAATGTCTCTGCTTTTGTATATGCTATCTAGGTTGGTCACAGCTTTCCTTCCAAGGAGTAAGCGTCTTTTAATTTCATGGCTGCAATCACCATCTGCAGTGATTTTGGAGCCCAAAAAAATAAAGTCTGACACTGTTTCCCCATCTATTTCCCATGAAGTGATGGGACCGGATGCCATGATCTTCGTTTTCTGAATGTTGAGCTTTAAGGCAACTTTTTCACTCTACTCTTTCACTTTCATCAAGTGGCTCTTTAGTTCCTCTTCACTTTCTGCCATAAGAGTGGTGTCATCTGCGTATCTGAGGTTATTGATAATTTTCCCGGCAATCTTGATTCCAGCTTGTGCTTCTTCCAGCCAAGTGTTTCTCATGATGTACTCTGCATATAAGTTAAATAAGCAGAGTGACAATGTATAGCCTTGACATACTCCTTTCTGGATTTGGAACCAGTCTGTTGTTCCATGTCCAGTTCTAACCGTTGCTTCCTGACCTGTGTACAGGTTTCTCAGGAAGCAGGTCAGGTGGTCTGGTATTCATATCTATTTCAGAATTTTCTACGGTTTACTGTGATCCACACAGTCAAAGGCTTTGGCATAGTCAATAAAGCAGAAATAGATGTTTTTCTGGAACTCTCTTGCTTTTTCAATGATCCAGCAGATGTTGGCAATTTGATCACTGGTTCCTCTGCCTTTTTTAAATCCAGTTTGAACATCTGGAAGTTCATAGTTCACATACTGTTGAAGCCTGGCTTGGAGAATTTTGAGCATTATTTTATTAGTGTGTGAGATGAGTGCAATTATTCGGTAGTTTGAGCATTCTTTGGCATTGCCTTTCTCTGGGATTGGAATGAAAACTGACCTTTTCCTGTCCTGTGGCCACTGCTGAGTTTTCCAAATTTGCTGGCATATTGAGTGCAGTATTTTCACAGCATCATCTTTTAGGAATTGAAATAGCTCAACTGGAATGCCACCACCTCTGCTAGCTTTGCTCATAGTGATGCTTCCTAAGGCCCACTTGACTTCACATTCCAGGATGTCTGGCTCTAGGTGAGTGATCACACCATCATGATTATCTTGGTCGTGAAGATCTTTTTTGTACAGTTCTTCTTTATTCTTGCCACCTCTTTTCCATATCTTCTGCTTCTGTCAGGTCCATACCATTTTTGTCCTTTATTGAGCCCATCTTTTCATGAAATGTTCCCTTCGTATCTCTAATTTTATTGAAGAGGCCTCTAGTCTTTCCCATTCATTTGTTTTCCTCTATTTCTTTGCACTGATCACTGAGGAAGGCTTTCTTATCTCTCCTTCCTATTCTTTGGAACTCTGCATTCAAATGGGTATATCTTTCCTTTTCTCCTTTGCTTTTCGCTTCTCTTCTTTTCACAGCTATTTGTAAGGCCTCCTCATACAGCCAATTTGTTTTTTTGTGTTTCTTTTCCATGGGGATGGTCTTGATCCCTGTCTCCTGTACAATGTCAGGAACTTCCATCCATAGTTCAGCAGACACTCTGTCTATCAGATCTAGTCCCCTAAATCTATTTGTCACTTCCACTGTATAATCTTAGGGATTTCATTTAGGTCATACCTGAATGTTCTAGTGGTTTTCCCTACTTTCTTCAACTGAAGTCTGACTTTGGCATTAAGGAGTTCATGATCTGAGCCACAGTCAGCTCCTGGCCTTGTTTTTGCTGACTGTATAGAGCTTCTCCATCTTTGGCTGCAAAGACAAGTTATATATGCTCATACCTGAATATATGTTTGCTGCTGCTGCTGCTTAGTCACTTCAGTCCTGTCCAACTCTGTGCAACCCCATGGACTGCAGCCCACCAGGCTCCTCCGTCCATGGGATTTTCCAGGCAAGAGTACTGGAGTGGGTTACTAATTGTGTAATTCATAAATTCCAAGAACAAGAAGAGTATTTTTTTTTACAACCATATAGGATTTCATAACATGTTACTTAAATAAAAGTATCAAACTAGCACTAGATACTTTATTTCTAAATTGAAAATTAAATGATTGGGCATAGATATCTATTAAGAGAATAGTACTGCAATGCAAGGATCTCATACCTAGCTATTAGTCTTCCATTCAGATGAAAGAAAGTTCTGTTGGCAAATATGAAGATTCTAAAAATATATTTCTCTCATATTCTTTCAGAGAAAGAGACTTGAAAAGGAATCTAACTAAAGTTACACAAACAGAAGGAAAAATGTTTATAACTATTTCTAGTTTACAGTTCAAGTAGGTTATGTTAGCATGAAAGAAAATGCAATTGAAGAGATAAAAATGACTCAAAGGGAAATTAAAATGCTTCACTTGTATTTGCTGATGTGCAGTAAGAATGGGAAAGTAAAAATACTTCAAAGGTTTCATCTTTTCAGGTGGTGGGTGGAGAAGTGGGGAAGTTCAGTAGAACTCCCTAATTTAAAAAAAAAAGAGAGAAGAAGCAAAAGAAAGCAAAAGGGGATGACTAACATTCAAATAAGCTAACATAAGTGAAAACAAAAATATATAAAATAAATAAACATAGAATCAATAAAAATAAAATAAATCAATCTAAAAAAGAATAAAATCAATTTCATTAATGGTTGTATCCAATGTAAACAGGCTGAATTCTCTTATTAAAAATAATAATAGTAATAAGATTTTGATTACCAGAGGAAAAAAAATAAAATAAAACCTAGCTCTTAGGTTAAATTTAAGTTAATGCTACTTTTGATGAATCTAGGGGATTGTTAAGAGAATGACTGTGAACAAATACTGGTAAGTGTTTTATACCTCCTGAGCAGGTGAAGCAGGATTTGGTGAAAATGAAAAGAAGCAGGGGGATATTACAGCCTTGATGAAGTAAAAGACAATTTTTCTCATCCCTGGCAGAATATCTGGAAAGACACTGAGGTAGAACGTGAATATTAAGGACCCTTTCTCAATGATTTCCAAAAGAACTAAATTCTTTTCTGGAGTGAGAAGGACACTGATCTGAGTTCTGTTAATGATACCTGGATCTGAACCATTCAGAGCAGGTCTTGCCAAGCTCTGCTTTGAGCTTACTGTAAACAAGTAAAACCCACACAGATTTTTCTCAGTGACCAAATAAAGGAATAATATTGCATCGGTTTCTTAGCCCCATGAACAAGGGAAGCTAGTCACAGATGGAGGTACAGCAGTAGTCACGTCTGAGACAGACAGAGATATTTCAGGAATTAGAAATCCTGACCAAAACTTTGTAGACATCAGGGAAGTCAAATGGCTTCAAGAATCAGATTCTAAGTTGAAGAAACTCCAAAATGCCAACCAGTCACCACTCACATTTGTCCCCAGTAGGGCCCTTCTTCGGAGAAGGCAGTGGCACCCCACTCCAGTACTCTTGCCTGGAAAATCCCATGGACAGAGGAGCCTGGAAGGCTGCAGTCCATGGGGTCGCTGAGGGTCGGACACCACTGAGCGACTTCACTTTCACTTTTCACTTTCATGCATTGGAGAAGGAAATGGCAACCCACTCCAGTACTCTTGCCTGGAAAATCCCATGGACGGAGGAGCCTGGAAGGCTGCATTCCATGGGGTCGCTGAGGGTCGAACACCACTGAGCGACTTCACTTTCACTTTTCACTTTCATGCATTGGAGAAGGAAATGGCAACCCACTCCAGTGTTCCTGCCTGGAGAATCCCAGGGACGGGGGAGCCTAGTGGGCTGCTATCTATGGGGTCGCACAGAGTCGGACACGACTGAAGTGACTTAGTAGCAGCAGCAGCAGGGCCTTTCTTAGGTTCATAAAGAGAAACTGACTCTTAGAAAAAAGCAATCCAACTTTAGAGCAACGCTGGAAAGTAGATTGCCTATATCAGAATGAAATGCTTCTTCCTCACCAAGGAATTTTGAAAATCACATATTCTCTTTTTGTCATGCTTCTGTGAAAAAGGAAAATGTCATGATGAACTAAAACCATGGGGAAATAACCTATAGATTGTATATCTTCAGATTAGGCCACATGTAAACAATCTTTTTGAATCAGAGAGAAATGAGGAGTGAAGTTCTTATGGATCCACAATACTTAATTTCTTCTCACATGACAGCTTCCATTTCTTCTCACATGCCAGCTACAAACATAGGATTGAGTATGACAGCTGGTCACCAATACAGGCTAGTGGCCATTCTACTAATCTATCATCTAGCAAGGCTACCTTTGTTCAGGGGCAAACACATGAACTGCGAGGACTAAGGACTGTGTGTACAGGAATCAGAATAATGAAAACATAATCAGACACATTTCCTAAATAACTGACTCCCTCAGTTCAATCTGTGGGTCAGGAAGATCCCCTGGAGGAGGAAATGGCAACCCACTCCAATATTCTTGCCTAGAGAACCCCATGGACAGAGGAGCCTGGTGGCCTACAGTCCATGGGCTCACAAAGAATCAGACACGACCGAAGGGACTGAGCACAGCTGTCTTACACCAGGTAATTTTTCCTTCCCCAAAACTCTTTTTAGATTTAATGTTTTAGTGAAATTTCAACCAGGCCAGTTTTGTATCTTATCTTTAATGGAGAGCATAAGAAAGTTGATACATTGCATAAGATATTTTGGTGGTTAGCTGAATCTAGAAAACATGTAGTATTTTTTTTTTTGTAGGAATGTGGCATAATATTGTGAGATGCTAATCTTTACATTTCATTCCTTACGTGTCCTTTCATCCCCTGCTCTTGAAGGTAATAAATTTCTTCACCCAGACAATTCAGAGTATTACACAGGATGAAGGGATGCACGAGAGGAGGAGAAATATGACACATGTTTGGGTCCTGAAGTAGAGGAGATTGAACCAACATATTCTCAGAGCTACACTGGAGCATAGTCATCCTCACAATATTCTTATTTTCTATGTGTGACATGAACAGGGGTGGAGAGCTCAGTCCTGAAATGGAATGATAAGTGTCTCCTCTGTTTATATTAGAAAACAAGGAACACAGGACCCTAGTCCCCACTTTATACCACCAATATCTTGATAGAAGCTACATGCCCAAGATCTAGAGGTGGGGGAGAAAACCCTTAAAACAAAGATTGATGTTTCTACTCTAGCTTAACAGAACAGAAACTTAAATCCAAAATCCAGTTGTCACAGTTAATAAAATGACATTTCTTGCACACTTGACTTTTATAGCCTGAGATTCATATCCAGTGCACATAAGTATTTTAAACTGTGTGTCCAATAAACAACTTGTAGACAATATTGTCTCCAAAATGCATGGGATGTTCACATAAATTTCCAGTGTAATATGCCATAGCAATATATTGTTTTTTAAAAAGCAGCAATCATAGTATCCATATTATCAGAGAATAATGCAATAAAATTAAAATTACCAAAACATTTTAACCATCCTACTGCCAATAAAAATAACTAATTTGGAAATTGTAATGTATTTGTTTAAATAGTTATTTACCTGTAAAGGAATAAAAGAACATTATGTGAAAAAGACAAAAACTGAGAGTAGTTATATCCAAATATTTATGAACAGAGGAAATAGTAAACAGAAAAAATACAGCCTTCAATGACTTTATTAAGAGGTAAACAACAACATGTGAACTTGGTATTCTAGTATCTAGGGATGGGTATGATTCTGACCCAGAAAACCTAGCAAATCATCAATTTTTACTGTATACTGACTCTGATGCCTTTTTATGAAAAATTAGTCAAAGTGGTATTGTTAATTGAGATGTTTAATTTTATATGTCAACTCGGCTGGGCTAAGGAATGCGTATCCATCCTTTAACCAGGGAATAAAACATTGTTTCTGAGTCTGTTTGTGGAGGTTTTTACAGAAGAGATTATAATCTGAATTTGCAGACTGAGTAAAGATCACCCTCATTGATATGAGAGGGCGTCATCTGAACCATTGAGGCCTAAATAAAACAAAAAGTAGAAGGCCAAATTTGCTGCCTATTTAAGTTGAAGCATTCATCTTCTCCCCTCAGAAATAAGAACCCCTGGCTCTTGTGCCTTTCTATTTGAACCAGACTTAACCAATGCCCTCCTTCAACACAAACACACACACACACACACACACACACACACACACACACACACACTCCTGGGTCTTTGGACTTGGACTAAATTACACCACTGGCTTTCATGATCCTGAAGCTTGCAAACAGCAGTTTATGGACCTCCATAATCCCATGAGCCAATAACTGTAATAAATCTCCATAAAAACAAACTGTTGGTTCTGTTTCTCTGGGGAACCCTGATTAACACCTTACTGAATCTCTCTAATACCTAAATACAGTGAGGTTAGCGATATACATAAAACTATCATATCTTATGGAGACTTTTTTCCCCCTGTTTTTATCCCTGATAAACCCTAGTAGTTGTTGAGTTAGAAATGCAGCAATTAAAGCTGGAGTCAGATCTTCAACAAAAAAACATACAAATCTCAAACATGTTCTCCTTGGGCTAACATTGCCCTGAGATCAAGAGATGTCTGTATATAACAGGAAACATAGCACCACTGCTAGTAGAAAAGCAAGGAACTGGCTTTGGATAGACAATGAACAGGCTCTTCCTCGTGTACCTTTTGTTATTTCTGGGTGTTTCTCTGTTCCAATGAGATTATATAATAAATGTCTTAGGAGACCATCATGGGTGGGATCCATTATCATAATGTTATGAACATATTTATTTAGCTTTGCTTATAAAGCCCTTTCCCCTTGATTATCTCATGTGATCCTCTCAGCAACCCTAAGAGGTAAGTAATGAAGATTTAGCCTGGATTTCCATGTGAGAAAGTTGAAGAGAAGTTAAAGCATTTGCTAAGACACAGCAGTACAGAAGCTCATCTGACTTCAAAGTCAATGCTGGTTCCAGGACATCACACTGCCTCCCATTGTAGGGGCTGAGGAAAGGCTCTCATGAAAGAGTTAACATTAAATTGCTGTCCCGGGATAAAAAGCAACGATGAACTGGGGAATAACTTGATGGCTGCAGCAGTTATGGCTGTGCTTTGCCAGTGTGAGCTAGGAAAAGGGACAGTATAGGAGCTGAGTCATCTAGATGTCATTGCATTTTGTGGTCAGAAAGTAGAGCTTTACTGCCAGGGCTAGACAGAGTTCTAAGTGGGATCTGGAAACTTGACGGAACATGGAGAAGGGGCAGAGAGCCAGGAAAGCAGTGTAGAGCTGGTTGGGGATAGCAGTGGAGCAACCTTTATTATTATTATTATTATAAAGAGAAGCTGTTCAGAGGCCTACAGTAATGTGATGTGACGACTTTTCACCTTCAATTCTAAGGTGTTCACTCAAATCCATAGGAAAATAACAACAAAATAAATTTAAGGAAATTTTAAGGAATTTATTGATTTTTAAAAAGCAAAAATACTGTGATATAAAACCAATATACTGTGGTCATGAAAATGTGCCTTAGTGATCTCTGACTCCCTGCCAAAAGTGTAATTGCAATGGTTCAGTTGCTGCTCTTTAAAAGCCCAGCATTCCATTTGAAGCCACATTTTACAGGAGCCACGCCTAGCCAATGTTCCAGTAGGACCAGGGATCCCAAGGACTGTTCCTGAGGGAGGCACCACACCTCTGAGGGGTGACTTTGGCTCAAGAGTTCTCTGATAACCTCAGTACTATTCTTAGAATTGCTTGGTAGTCTAAGATACTTCCACCCAACTTTTGTCATTTCATTTTCTCCTTCACTTAGGATTAAAACTGCATCATGGTCTTGAGGCAGGAGGTAGACAGATAAAAGATAAAAGACCACATATTTCTCAGAGTCAAGAGATTGTCTCAATTAGAAAGTTCCTTGGGTCAAAATGGGAATGATGCTAAGCTACCATAGGTCTCTTGGCTGGAATCCAACTTGGTTGAGAGATCCCACATGTGAAAAGATCCTGAGATGTACCAAATACTGACTCAGAACCAGGCAAATCAAAATGACTGGCCAAAGAAAACCCCAAAGAAATGCCCCACATAAGTGACTTAAATTACCATGAGGGTGTGACGTATCTCTGAGTCCACCTATGTGTCTATTCACACATACCGTACCCTTTTTTCTCCTAATAATCACTTTACTTGTTTCACTACTTTCTGTTTTTGTGGGAATTATTTTTGCAAAGCTGAAGAGCCAGAGCCTTGTCACTGATCTGTGGTCTAATGGCTAGGATTCAGTGTTCTCACTGCCCTGGCCCAAGCTAAATTTCTGTCCAAGGAACCAAAACCCTGCTTCAAGCTGCTGCAGACCAGGTCCACCTAAAATCAGTCTGATGGTTTTCCCAGACTCCCCATTTCCTCACATTTCCCTTCATAGGCTTTATTCCTAATAAATCTCTTACACTGCCAACCTAATGTCATCTGTTTTTCTGAGGAGTCAAATAAACACAAATATCAACAAGTTTCTGGTTATATAAGGAGATATCCAAACAAACAAATAAATCCTTCAAAAGACCTATACAATAAAATATATCTGGCAATTCTAGTCTAGAAAAAAATAAGAAAAGCCATGAAGCATGAAACTAAGAGGCACTAAGAGAATTAAAAATAAGACTGGAACAATTTTCTAACAGCAAGTTTGAAAAGTCATTGACTCAATCATTAAAACATTCTCAATTTTTTCATTCACTTAAACCATATACAGTTGACTCCTGAACAACTCAAGGGTTAAGGGCACCAACCCTTTGCATGATCAAAAATCTGAGCATGACTTATAGTTGACTCTTTGTATACCTGGTTCCACATCCTTGAATTCAACCAACCACATACAGACTGTGAGTCCTGTAGTACTTACTAATGAAAAAAATCCGTGTGCAAGTTGACATATTCAATTTAAAACTTGTATTCTCCAAGGATCAACTATGTACCAGGTATTATCTTAGGCACAGGTTTGCTAGCAGTAAATAACACAGACAAACATTCCTGACCATATTTTGTATGGTAAATAGTGCAAAGGAGTAAAATAAAGCAGAGAAGGGGTGGGATGTGCTTGTGAGTGGGTAGGAGGCTGTTGAAATTTCAGATAAAGTGGCCTGAAAAGATTCACTGAAAAGATGATATTTAAGGACTAACTTAAAGGAAATGAGAGAATGGGCCCTGTAAATATATGAATTGAACAAAGAAAACTCCTTCAAGATATAGGGAACAGCAAAATGCCATAAACTTGAAGCAGAGGTATGATCAGTTTGTTTGAGAAACAGTAAGCAAGTGTCTCTGAAAGAATTGTGAAAGAATGAGTGTTTAGGGGCTTAGGTCAGAAGGTTAACTGGATATTAAATCTTTTAGGCCTTTTAGGTCCTAGGAAAACTTAAAAAAAAAAAAAAAAGTGACCTGTATTCAACAGGATCACTCTGACTTCTGTGTTGAAACTAGACTGCGTAGAATCAGATGGTAAAGCAAAGAAACCTATTAGGAAGCTATTCCAATATTCTAGAAGAGATTAGGGTAGATTACAGCAATTGGGAGCAGTGTGGATTATGATAAGTGGATATATCCTTAATATATTTTGGAATTAAAAGTGATTGATCAGAGAGAGACAGAGGACCAAAGGGTAGGGGAGGCTATTCAGGAATTTAACATTGGCTGAAAGACGTTTGAGATATGTTTTAGATATCCAAGTGAAGTTGTCAAGTAAGCATTTAAATTCTACATCTAAAGTTTAGAAGTGAGGCCTGACTAAATATTTATGTTTGAAAATCATTTTTATTTTGATGCGATGATAATAAAAGGGATCATTAACAAAGGAGTGTGGATTGAAAAGAGGGAGATGTCTGAGGACTAAGACTTTGTGTGCAGGAAAAGCAGTCTGGAGAATCTTGAGGAAGACGCAAAGGAAAGTAAGAAGTGGGCTGCGAAGAAGAACCAGGCAACTGTTCAGGAAAACAAAGACATTGTTTTATTAATGATGGAAGTTATGTGTGTTCTACACTGCTGACAGTCAAGTGAGTTGAGCCTAGAGAACTGACACTGGAGGCAACTGATGATTTAGAGCATTTTCAGTGAAACAATAGAAGCAAAAGCCAGGCCAGAAACTGGGAGGAAAGAAATTGAAAACAGCAAATAAGGAAAATTCCCTGAAGCAACTTTACGTTAAAAGCTGGGAGAGGAATGGGCCAGTAGCTGGGGCAAGTGAGAACAAGAAAAACAAAATAGAGGGGAAAGTAATTGCTTATTTTAAAGTGTCTTTCTGGTAATGAACATAGGAAATGGTTTTTTAAAGAAGTTATCTTAACAACTAGATGCCACAGTTTCTCTTTAATACAAGTACAGAGCAACTTTCATGCTAAAACAAAACCATACACTTTAGGAAAGTCCATCACACATGTGCTGTTAGTACACAGCAACTACAAGATAATTGTAAGTATAAAAAAAAAAAAAAAAAGAATTTGAAATTGGGTTTCTCTTTGATTTCTAAACTAGGAGACAAGCACATCAGACTAAATAAGCAGACCTCAAACCAGAGATGCATTGGCCCCACCATGGGGCCTCTAATAATGCCTAAAGACAGTTTTGATTGTCACAACTGGGAAGGGGGTGCTACAGGCATCCAGTAGGGTCCAGGAGGCTGCTAAGCATCCTACAATACACAGAATCTCCCACACAATGAGTAATCCAGTGCTGTACGTCAATAGTACTGAGTTTTGAAAAACCTTGGTTTAATATACAGAAAGTCAATGAGGGGTTAGAATAACTTCAACATTCTTAAAGATTAAAATCTAACCATATTGAATGGTTATCAAAGAGAGACTTTATCTCTCAGGAGTAAAGGTGGTGAGTCTCAGACTCATGGAACTGAGAGATCTTCAAGTCAATATTGTCAATGACCAACAAGTTCCCGGATGAGGCCTTTCCCTGAGATATTACTTTGCTGACAACAGTCCATATAGTCAAAGCTGTGGTTTTTCCAGTAGTCATGTATGGATGTGAGAGTGCTGAAGAATTGATGCTTACAAACTGTGGTGCTAGAGAAGACTCTTGAGGATTCCTTGGACAGTATGGAGGTCAAACCAGTCAATCCTATAGGAAATCAGCCCTGAATATTCATTGGAAGGACTGATGCTGAAGCTCCAATACTTTGACCACTTGATGCAAAGATCCAACTCATTGGAAAAGACCCTGATGCTGCAAAAGACTGAAGGCAAAAGGAAAAGGGCATAGCAGAGGGCGAGATGGTTAGATAGCATCACCAACTCAATAGACATGAAACTGAGCAAACTCTGGAAGATAGTGAAGGACAGGGAAGCCTGTCATGCTGCAGTCCATGCGGTTGCTAAAGTGGACACAACTAAGCAACTGAACAGTAAAAAGGTATCTTCTCTGAAAGGAATCAAACAGTATTTGTCTTTTGGGAACTGACTTTTTTTCACTTATCATAGTATCTTCAAGGTTCATTCCTGTTGGAGCATGTGAAAAAATTTCCGTCCCTTAAGTCTGAAGAACACTCCACTGTATAGATAGACTACATTTGTGTATTCCTTTATCTGGTGATCGATACTTGGATTAAGTCAATTTTCTGGCTATTGTGAAAAGTACTGTTATGACCATGGATATAAAAATATCTGTTAGAGTCCCTGCTGTCAGGTTTCTTTGTTGTTGTTTGGATAAACCCAGAAGTGCAATTGCTATATCATATGGTAACTGTTTGTTTTTTTTTTTTAATTATTTGAGAAACCACCATACGATTTTCCATAGGGGATTCACCATTTGACACTCCTGCACAAAAGTTTCAATTTCTCCACTTCCTCACTATCACTTGTTATTATTTTGATAATAGTTAACCTAGTGGGTACGAAGTGGTATCTCATTATGGCTTTGATTTGCATTTCCCTGATAATGGTAACAATAAGCATCTTTTATATGTTTGCTACTCATTTTTATATCAAATGCAAAGATATTACTGTGCACAGATTTTCTTTCCTGGATTTTTTCTCTACTTGTAAAAGGCATATAAGATCCCTTGACATTAATTGAGTTATAAATTTCTCAGAGGCATTTCTGTCAAAGCTGGTAATAATTTCACAGGTACATAATTATATTAAGCTCTCTTTCAATCTAGTGTCTACCAGGGACTTGTTCTATTTGTGAAAATAAAAATAAAAAGGTGATGACTCAAGTAATTTCTATTTCCTGTTATTGAACAATTGCGCCTTAATCTTACCCTCAGCTAGTGGAAAAATCTATCTACTTAATTTTATTAGTAAATGATTTTGTGGTATCTGATCACATCTAATACATCTAATAAGAAGATGATAGATAGCATTTACATTTCCAGGAAATATCAAGTGTGGATACCAACCAAGTATTAATTCAGATAATGTGAGAAAGAATTTATAATAGTGCTCTGGAAGCAGCTAAACCAACAAGCACAGTTTTTTACTGATTATGTCAGCAACATGAAAAGCAATATTGTTAAATATTCAGTAGTTAAAAGAAGTGATTTCTCTAGCATTCTTCTTCAAAATAAAATCCAAAGCTCTTAAAAGCTGAACTAGTCATATAACAGCAATGGTTTCCCTTATAGCATTTAGATGAATGGTGGAAAGACACATATAAAAGTCATCTTAAGAGTTTGAAGCCCAAGCCTTTCTCATTATTCTTACAAATTAAAATTGTGTGAGATTTCTACTGTTTAAAATTGTATTTTAAAGAGCAAACTGTGACATGGGTTGCTTATTTTTGTTGTTTCCAACATCAGCTGAATGAAGAAAATAGAAAAATATCAATATATAGCAACTCCCTGTGGATCAGCTCCTATAGATCCAAACAAAGGGAGTCAACAGAGTACAGCACTGGGAATTCACTATTATCCCTGTGCTTAATTCCAGGCGGACAGGTCCATCACGGATACCTGCTTCAGCCTGACTAGTAGATGCATGTCAGAGCAAGAGAGAAGCAGCCTCCTCTCTGCTCCTTGGAACAATAGACCCAGGGAGAAGCTCCTCTCACCTTCATCGCACCATCCAGGGAAGCTGGAAAAAATTCTTAATCAGCTGAAATAGCACCTTGTACAGCACAAGAGGTAGAGGCCCAGAAGTCAATGTACCGCCAAATAAAGCATTCCTGGCCATAATTGTACAGCCCCATTTTTCTAAAGAGTCTATAATAAATGATTCTACTGCTTTTCCCTGTATATCTCAGTCACCATAAAATTCATCATTTATCATTTTGCTCATTATATGTCATCTGAACTAAACCTCACCGTTTTCCATAAATTTATTTGTGGTGTCTCCTTGTCCTCCATTCGTTCCTCTCTCTCTACTACCTTTGCACTAAAGGCTCATCAATTTCTGCTCTCTTAGCACAACCACTTTGGCTTCAGCAACATCACAGTGTATCCCTAGATAGCCTGTGGTATGCTGTGCTTAGTCACTCAGTCATGTCCAACTCTTTGCTACTCCATGGACTGTAGCCCACCAGGCTCCTCTGTCCCTGGGGATTCTCCAGGCAAGACTATTGGAGTGGGTTGCCATGCCCTCCTCCAGGGAACCTTCCCAACCCACTGATCGAACTCAGGTCTCCCACATTGCAGGCAGATTCTTTACCCTCTGAGCCACCAGAGAAGCCCAACAGTACTGGAGTGGGTAGCCTATTCCTTCTCCAGGGGACCTTACTGACCCAGGACTCAAATTGGGGTCTCCTGCATTGCAGGTGGATTCTTTATCAGCTGAGCTACCTAGATAGCCTGTCTTAATTAAATCTCATATGCTCTTTAAAAACATCTTCACTGCCTCCTCAACATTGGTTTGCATTTTTCATCCTAAGTGATACATATCGAGAAGAGAAGATTCTGCCTCACTTTCATTGCCACTTCCTGACAGTCATACTTTCTTTTTCCTACAGAATTCTTGTGTGTGTTAGTCACTTAGTCGTGTCCAGCTCTTTGTGATCTCATGGACTATATCCTGCCAGGCTCCTTTGTCCATGGAATTCTCCAGGCAAGAATACTGGGGTGGGGTGCCATCCCCTTCTCCAGAATTCTTGCTCCTTATGAAATGCTACCTTTTTCACTCCTGTTCTCACACTCATTCACCTAAGGTGATCAACTGTTCCAATTTGCCTGGAACTGGGGGTGCCATAGACAAGGGACTTCCAGTTATAAAAACTCAATAAACCAGTCATCCTTTTCCTGACTCACAGTTATCCTCTAAAAACATCAGATTCCCATGACCTATAGAACATCTTAAACTTGCTGTGTATGATACCCCATATCCCAACAGCTTGTGTACCAGCACCAGTTAATTACCTTTCCCATTGACGAACACTGAAAATGACTATTATTACAACTTGGTCTAGCACTGCTAAAAATCTCAATTTTCCAACTTCATTTTCCAGTCTTTTCCTCTGTAACTTACTCCCTGTAATATCTTTAACAACATTTAGACCTTTTGGAAACAGCCAATATTGATTCCACTGATTCATATTTTTTTTTTCTCTGCCCATGACAAAGAAGACATATGTCCTTCTTTGCCCACCTAAAGTTCCATGATCCATCCTGTGCTATTATATGCAGAGTGGTTCTATCAATAAGCCCTAATCTAAGCTGAGTAGAGGCCAGCAGTATATTCTGAGTCACAAGCTAATGTTGGCTTGATTGACACTACAAACCAATTTGCATAGGTTGGCTGGATAATTATAGGATTCCCAGGTAACTAAAGCCTTAAAAACAAACAAACAAACAAAAAGAGGATGATTATGAAGATGGAAGGGAGACAAAATTATGCTAAACAGTATGGTGAAGACAAAGAATATTGGGGAAACAGAGCATTTCCCTATGGGGGTGTACTATGAAACAGTTTGACCCAATCTGGCCAAGTTAGAAATTAGGAAATGACTTAAGAAAAGTACCTGACCAAAATTTCACTCCATCGAATTTGTAAGGTAGAATGCAAAATGCATAATAACGTATTTGGACACTAATTTCCATAAGGAGGTAGTGTGTTTTTAGTTATACCTCAAACTGACATCTGTTTAATTTTTTTGTAATTTCTTAAATATTTTTTTAAATATGTAAAGTTAAATAAATGGAGCCAAGCTGATATAAAGTGGCTCAGCTGGTAAAGAATCCACTTGCAATGTGGGAGACCTGGGTTCGATCCCTGGGTTGGGAAGATCCCCTGGAGAAGGGAAAGGTTGCCCACTCCAGTATTCTGTCCTGGAGAATTCCATGGACTGTATAGTCCATGAGGTCACAAAGAGTCGGACACGACTGAGCGACTTTCACCAGGCAAAGTCATCCTAGTATAAAATATATATATGTATATATATATATGTATATATATATATATATATATATATATATATATATATATAACTTTAGAACACACTTATTGGTGATGGACAGGGAGGCCTGGCGTGCTGCAATTCATGGGGTCGCAAAGAGTCGGACACGACTGAGCAACTGAACTGAACTGATCAGTTACATTCTAAAGAGATTAGAGTTAGTTAATTAATAATTAAGATAGGTACAGGAGAAAAGTAGCTAAGGAATAATAATAATCTTATTTTGAGTCATTTTAGATATCATACAATGTTTTCTAGTTTACTTTCAGTACTAGATATGCTAGTGTATAATTTGTCTTGGAACCATACTGGCTGGTTTTCTTTTTCTTAATTCCATAAGATTTCTAAGAATTTAAAAAAAAAAAAAAAAAAAAAACCTCATATATTTTGATATACTAAATGTCAAGTGGAAAAATCTTCCAATTTACATCAAAGTATAAAATACTAAGGGGTTTCCCAGATGGTAAAGAAACTGCCTGCAATGCAGGAGACTCAGGGGATGCCAGTTTGAACCCTGTGTTGGGAAGATGCCCTGGAGAAGGAAATGGCAACTCACTCCTGTAATCTTCCCTGAAAAATCCAATAGACAGAGAAGCCTGGTGGACTACAATCTAAATCTTTACAAAGAGTCAGACATGACAGAGACTGAGCATGCATATACACATGTAATACAAGAGTGGGTGACCCACAATTTTCATGACAGGTAATGCTTATAGAAATATTCAAAACTATAAACAACAGAAAATATAAATTAATCATTTTTATATATTAAAAATGTGCTAAACCATTTGTTAAAGTTCAACAGTTTTTTTTTTTTTTTTGCCAGATGTATCTTCAGGGCCCATTAGGTCCCAACAAATGTAGAAGACAGAAGGTAAATAGAAAAAAATCATACACTCCATCATTAGTGGAGAGAGATAGCCTAGTGAGAAATATGACCTGATTTAAGTTGATCTTAAGTTCCTTTTTAAAGCTTTGCAACCTTGGGCTGTGAATAATTAATAGACTAAGTCCTTCTGAGTTCCTTCTTTCTGCTAATGTCAGTAAGATGCTGGAATCAGTTACAGCAGTGATTTCCTCTCTGTTTCTTTCATTTTTTAAATGTGTTACCTAGTTCAATTATTTTATTTTATAAATTAGTGAAAAAATTCTTAAAAATTCTCTTTTTTAAGATCTCCCTGAAATTCCAATATTGTTCCAATTAAAGCACATAAAATTTAAATGAGTTACTATGATCAATAGAATTTTTAAAAATATTAATGATTAGCTACCTTTGAGGATTGTTACTTATTTAAAGAAAAGAAAAAAAAAATAGAATTTATGAGATGCCCAGTAACACAGTGCATGTCATTTCAAGTAGAAATCACACTTTTTGAAAATACTATTAATTTCTTTGTATTTTTCTTTGATTATTGTAGCACAATATTCAGTTTCAGACATACAAGATGTTACAAGAGTAGTACAAATAATTTTGGTATCTCTTTATTGAGATTTACCAAATATTTTATTATATTTGACATAGTTTTATCATATTTACTCTCATAATAGATTTTTTTTCTGAATCATTTGAAAGGAAGTTGCAGACAAGCTGCCTATTTATTCCTAAATATTTCATTGTTTACTTTTTAAAACCAAGACACCTTCACATTAATTCAGACCAGTTATTATAATCAAAATTAACATTAAAGAAATATATAATCTTCAGTATTTAATGAGATTTGACAGTTTAATAATTGTTTCAAAAATAATTTTACAGAAAAGAAAATCCCATTTGTTAGGAGTTTTCAGTCTCTTTAATCTACAAGTTTCTCTTTGTGTGTCATGAGATTGACTTGTCAAAAGCAGGTCAGTTATTTTGTAGAGTATATTTAGGTATGATTTATTTGATGTTTAGATTATTTTTACATATATCTTGAAAAGTACCACATTCCAAGTGCTGGATCCTTTTTTGTTCAGCATATCATAAGGAATATGATTTTGTTTTATCATTTACTGGTGATGGTCCAGCTTTGATTACTTGATTAAGATGATGTTTGCTAGTTTTCTTCATTGTTAAATGACTGTTTGTCTCATTGTAATTAAAAGCATCTTGCTGTTGGATGCTGTGGGAGGAACTTTGAGACTAAGTAAATATTTAACTGAGGGATTCCCTGGTGGCTCAGATGGTAAAACATCTGCCTGTAATGCAAGAGACCTGGGTCCAAGACCTTTGTGGGGAAGATCTCCTGGAGAAAGGAATGGCTACCTTCTTGCCTGGAAAATTCCATGGACAGAGGAGCCTAGTGGGCTACCGTCCATGGGTCACAAAGCATTGGACTAAGTAATTATCTTATTATTCTTCAAATTTTCACCACTGGTTTTAACATACATTAGTGATTATTGCCCAAGTCCATTATTATGAAAACCAACTGATTTTAGACAAAGGGCAGGAAAAGTAGAAGACATACCTAGAATATTTTTGTAGTGAAAGAAAACAAGGTAGCCTTTAGAGATTGATAAGGGCATGTCAATGAACACAGAAGTCACATAAAGGGACTCTACTGCCCAAGCCTGGGAAAATTTGAGCATCAAAATTAGTAATACTAGTGAAGATTTATAACTAATTGACTAAAATAAGAATTAATGAGATCATTCTGAAACAAATTAATCAAGAGAAAGCTTTTCCTTACAGAAGACATTCAGTCAGTAAATACAGAAAAAATGATGGAATTCGAAAAATCATCACATGAAAAGAATTTAAATAAGGAACAAAATCTGTGCTAGGGCTTTAGAGAAAGAAAGAATACCATCAAAAATCTTAATTCTGCAGATATTGAATTATATGGTCACTGAAGAAGCACTTTTTGTACTTTATAATTTTGTCTAAAGAAAACTCTGTTCCAGGTATAGATCTAATTTGGAATGCCATTCCTGGTCTGGTTTGAAGTTAAATACGGTATAAACTTAAAAGCATGCCAAGTCATAACTAGGAAAACAGAGAATGGACTTCAGTGGAAAATTATCAAGGGTGATGCAGTTGGCCATTTTCCAATTAGCCAATCTGCCAAACCTACTAGAACTCTTAGAAAGATTGTCATACTCTTCCAGCAAGTAAAGCTAATATGCAAGTATACAAGTGTAAAACTATCCTCTCTCACTCTATTCCTATAGTGAGAAAGAAAACATCACTTCCATGTATAACAGACAGCTACTGACCCCCACTGAGACACTAGTGGGTTCCAAGGATCTAATCAAATTTACCAAAAATAGAACTATGTAGGACATAGGAGCTTTTCAGGTAGGTGTGTAGACCATGCCTATATAAAGACAAGGGATGCTCTTCGATCATTTGATGTAAGAAAAGTGCTCATTCTTTTTTTACAAAAGACAAGTCAGCCATGTTTGCTATATGTTCTTTAAAGAGATGGGCAGATATAATTTATTGCATTTTAAGAAATGAGTGTTGTCTGGTTAAAAAATGTACTGGTACTAGCGTGATATAAGGCTAAGGAAATCCTACATGGAGTACATGCACTGACTTGTGTTGAGGTGATGGAAAGGAGAAGAGATTTGTTTCCCTTCTTGATCCAAAAAGTTAGAGAAGGCACCCAAGATAGAAGGTCTAATATTGTGCTGTAACTGGAATGTGGCATAAATCAAACATTACTAAACCATTGTTCCAAGGAAATGAAGCCAAGCAATGACACAAAGTGAATGACTGGCAGAATTTAGTGGCCTAGAACCTAGAGGTACTGAGTTGGGATAGTATAAAGGACTATTTGAAATAGAGCAAAAATTCTCCTTTTGTAGTAGTCTCATCACACACCTGCCACAATGATCTTTCAGTTCATCAAACACACAGCTTTCCCTGGCTCAAGAAGCCTGCAGGTGCTGTTCTTACTTTTTGGAACACTCTTCTCTTTAACATCCAGTCCTTTTCACCTATGTGATTGCTACACCTCATTTAAATCTCATCTCAAATATTCTATCCTCTGGAATTCTCTGACCTTCCTAACCAGGTCAGACATATTAGAAATAAGATTTTATTTAATAGTTACAGCCATATATTGATTACAGTTGCAACTCAACATTTAATTTGTTCCTTAATTAACAGTTGTCTCCCTCACTGTTCTATGATTTCTAGGAGGTTAGGCACTGTGCTTTTTTGCCTTTCACTCTCTCAGTGTTCTCTAAGAGGTAGGATATTTCCTGGTACACAGCATATCCTAATTAATGATTAACTGAACAAAGCATAGTGGGGAGATGTTGAATATGAATATATATAAATAAAAGTTGATAATGCATAACCAGGGAAAGCAGTCAAAACTAACTTCTAAAGCAATTCCATTCATTTTTCCAGATGATTCCTGGAAAAGTTCAGGGTAACTTTTAAGAAGTACAGTATCACTGTCTTAAAAGCATCAATGAGAAACAAGCACAAAAGTTTGGAATATTCTTAACAAAATCATCAATAAGTCACTAAGACACATTCAAAGTTAATTTTGTCTTGCTAATGTGTGTGCATGTGCATACTACATTATCTGTTTTAATATAATATTTTAAGAGGTGCATTTTACCTCCATTTTAGATGAGAAATTTCTGTTTCAGAAACAAAGTTTTTACCCCAAATCACAATTAATATAGGTTCAGCAGAAACTCAAGCCCAGGTCTTCTGAATATGTGTATTAGGCACCAGAGAGATACCATAGTGCATCAACAATTTAGTTGGTATAATTTGTGTCTGGCAAATCCCATGGACAGAGGAGCCTGGTGGGCTGTGGTCCATGGGGTTGCTAGGAGTCGGACACAATTGAGTGACTTCACTTTCACTTTTCACTTTCATGCATTGGAGAAGGAAATGGCAACCCACTCCAGTGTTCTTGCCTGGAGAATCCCAGGGACGAGGGAGCCTGGTGGGCTGCCGTCTCTGGGGTTGCACAGAGTTGGACACTACTGAAGAGAGTTAGCAGCAGCAGTGAATGATACATTGGTACATAGAATTTTTAATGATAATTTGATGCTTAAATGGCACTTTATTTCACCTCCATAACACTGCTGAAAGTAAGCATAACTAGTATTTTCAGTTGGTCACAAAAGAAAAATGCAAAAATGCTAAAATAATTTTTTGATAACAAGTTATACTTACTCTTGTCAGCTAGACAGCATGCTAAAAGATGTTCCCATGACAAATATTACCATTCATGTTTGATTTATGTATTATCATCAAAATCACATTTTATTTTTAAATAGTCAATTTATGTTTTCTGACTTTAAAATAAAAATATTTGTAAAGTACCACATTCTAAAGACTAAAAGCAAATAAAAGATTTTTATGATGGCTAGCTAAATTGTAATGTCATAATTATTTACAATATGTGGCTATTCCATTATGTTCCTGATTCATTTATATCTTTATTCACTTAATATGTGGTCTTAAAGTTATTTCAAATTGGTTGCAGTGAAGATGTTCATTAAAAGTTTGTATATAATGTATAAATACTAAGTTTTTTAAAATAAATACTCAATGTTCATTGCAGCACTGTTTATAATAGCCAGGACATGGAAGCAACCTAGATGTCCATCAGCAGATGAATGGATAAGAAAGCTGTGGTACATATACACAATGGAGTATTACTCAGCCATTAAAAAGAATACATTTTAATCAGTTCTAATGAGGTGGATGAAACTGGAGCCTATTATACAGAGTGAAGTAAGCCAGAAGGAAAAACATAAATACAGTATACTAACGCATATATATGGAATTTAGAAAGATGGTAACAATAACCCGGTGTACGAGACAGAAAAAGAAACACTGATGTATAGAACAGTCTTATGGACTCTGTGGGAGAGGGAGAGGGTGGGAAGATTTGGGAGAATGACATTGAAACATGTAAAATATCATGTAAGAAAAGAATTGCCAGTCCAGGTTCGATGCACGATACTGGATGCTTGGGGCTAGTGCACTGGGACGACCCAGAGGGATGGTATGGGGAGGGAGGAGGGTTCAGGATGGGGAACACATGTATACCTGTGGCGGATTCATTTCGATATTTGGCAAAACTAATACAATTATGTAAAGTTTAAAAATAAAATAAAATTAAAAATAAATAAATAAAATAAATACTTAAGGAGGCCTGGTTGTTCCTTGGTAAGACTAGTATCTATTGAAGCAATGTGCTATTTTGTTATCATGGACTCAATAGACATGAGTTTGATAAACTCTGGGAGCTGGCGATGGACAGGGAGGCCTGCTGTGCTGCAGTCCATGGAGTTGCAAAGTCAGAAACGACAGAGCGACTGAACTGAACTGAACTGCCTTTTAACAAATGAGTATTATAGTTAATGTAAAAGATCTACATTTTCGACTACTGATGGGTGCTATCTATCGGGAGGGGTTATTCCGGTTTTAATATTTTAGACAGCTAGAACTGTTTTACTAATATTTTTGCAAAGCAAAAATTTCACAATATAATTTGTAAAATATCCATTGTAATTCCAAATTTGGTGCTTAGGAAAATTCCATTTTACTCTTAGGTATTTAAAAATGCATCCATTCTTCCCTGTCATCATGCATTCAATTTATATTTTCCAAATTTAAGATATCTGAGATACCAGATCATTTCTTTGTTTGATATATTCATACTATATTAAATTTCTATTTTCATAATTTATTACTACTCTTATTATATAATACAAATACTTATTTGTACTATTCTTTTCATTTGCCCAGTGACTGCACCATATTTATCTTTTATCGCAATAATTCTATTGTAAGTAGGGCAAAAATCTGTTCATTCTTACCCTTTAGGAAAAGAACACTTAAATTAAAATATTGTTCAAGATTAAAACATTGTCCAAGATCAGACCAGTGTTCTTTGAATCCAAGGATTTTGCATGTTATCATAAAAAAAAGTAAAGTCACTCAGTCATATCCAACTCTTTGTGACCCCATGGACTGTAGCCTACCAGCCTTCTCTGTCCATGGGATTTCTGAAGCAAGAATACTGGAGTGGGTTGCCATTTCCTTCTCCAGGGGATCTTCCTGACCTAGGGATCGAACCCTGGTGTCCTGCATTGCAGGCAGACGCTTTACCATCTGAGCCACCATAGGCAGCTTTTTATTAAAGTCTGTAAGGTCAAATCTGTCTCAAAACTTAAACTTGCAGAAAATACTATCCAAATAAGTATTCAATTTTATTTCTGTGCCTAATTTATATCCAGCAAATGTTATTTCATTAGAAATTTATTCATTTGTACAATTGACTAAGTTATCCACATTGTTTCTAAATGCCCAGTAATTGCTACTGCTGCTGCTAAGTCCCTTCAGTCGGTCCGACTCTGTGCAACCCCAGAGACGGCAGCCCACCAGGCTCCCTGGTCCCTGGGATTCTCCAGACAAGAACACGGGAGTGGGTTGCCATTTCCCTCTCCAATGCATGAAAGTGAAAAGTGAAAGTGAAGTCGCTCAGTCGTGTCCGACTCCTAGCGACCCTATGGACTGCAGCCTACCAGGCTCCTCCATCCATGGGATTTTCCAGGCAAGAGTACTGGAGTGGGGTGACATTGCCTTCTCCTCCAGTAATTGCTAGAAAATATAAAATATGCATATACTCAATCCGTGTCTGCAATCATCATAAGGAGTAGGAAAAAACTGTAGTAAAGGAAAAATATGCAAGTGTAGTGGTAACATGCAGAGCATGTAAGACTGTCTAGGAAGTAAATGGAGTCTCCTCTGGAGGACTTTGGATGGAGAGCTGTTTACCAGGTGGTTGAGCCAGAGGATTAGGTACTCAGAAACAGATGGAATCATCTCTGCAATGCCTGAGTGAATGGAAGCCCAAGAGAAAAAATTTAATTCTGTCATGATTTAAAGTGTGGAGATGTAGATATGGTTCATGGTACATGTTTTATATACATGAACATATATTTCCTTATTCTCATTTTGCTCTCTTTCTAAATAGAAAACACATAAGGCCAAAGACTTTGTACTATCTGTCTCTGTAATTTTCTTGTACCTAACACAGAAAGTTCTTAACAAGTAAATCTTAAGGGAATTAGGTGTTTAAGTTCATGCAAAAATAATATGGGTTTCCATTTTCTAAACCTCTCTCCTCCAACTCTTCACTTACATGAACTAAGTAAATTATGATTTTTAAAAATTTTATGTTTATATTGATGTTCTGCTTAGAGTAAATTTATGTAACATAGCCATACCATGGGTAAGTGTGTAAATGATCTTACTTTTTTCCATTTTAAGTAATCTTATCAGGCCTTCCTCAGTGGCTCAGATGGTAAAATAATCTAACAGGTCTTTATTAAGTACCTATCAGAATGGAGGGAACAATATTAGGGATGGTGGTGGTGGAAGAAAGGCTCAAGAGGGAGGGTATATGTTAATATATATATACATATAACTAATTCACCCTGTTGTAGAGCAGAAACTAAGACAACATTATAAAGCAATTATACTCCAATAAGTAAAAATTCTCAAAATTGTCCACTATCTTCAATTTAAGTATTGAAGTTTGGCTACCAGGTCAATAAAAAGTTACATATAATTTGTCAATGCAGTAACTTATTTTGCATCAATATGCTGCTGCTACTAAGTCACTTCAGTCGTGTCCGACTTTGTGCGACCCCATAGACAGCAGCCCACCAGGCTCCCCCGCCCCTGGGATTCTCCAGGCAGGAACACTGGAGTGGGTTGCCATTTCCTTCTCCAATGCATGAAAGTGAAAAGTGAAAGTGAAGTCACTCAGTCGTGTCTGACTCTAGCGACCTCATGGACTGCAGCCTACCAGGCTCCTGCATCCATGGGATTTTCCAGGCAAGAATACTGGAGTGGGGTGCCATTGCCTTCTCCGTGCATCAATATAGTTAAGTTCAAAAATTGTGACAAAAATTAAGAAATCACTATATATTTAAATATATCATCAAAATGGAAAAAAAGAGAAAAACATCTCATTGTGTCCTTGCATTTTTAGCAGTAGCTTTGTATGACAGACACGGAAGGCCCACAGGATTCCTACGCCCATAGGAATCTTGCTTTATCAGAGTTTTTATGTGATTTTGTTGTTTCTAAGCTCTCTATATCCTCTAAATCACTTTCTAGAGTAAAATTGTACATTAAAAAAAAATAACTGTTGGTGTAATTGGTTTTATAAACTAACTTAACCTTCAATTTTAAATGCCAAACTGTCCATCCAAACCACAATTAGTCACTTGTAAAAGGAGAAGTTCTATTTGGAGAACCCCTTTCAAATGTCACTATAAAATTTTATTTTGCAAGATAATTGCTTGATCAATTGCCAAAAGCAATGTACTTTTCTAAGGAGTTTTTATAAAACATCATATTTTTAGCATGCCTATTTCTGTCACAAATATTCAAAAGTTATAGCTATGTTCAATTTAGCTATTACTTTGTTTTTGTTAATGTTTTTAATCTGTCAGATTTCACTGGGAGTTTTCAAGACTGGATACATGATAGTCAATATGGAGACATAGTCTGGCTGTAAAAAGTGGCATCACCAACATTCTACTAGAGTAAAATGGATTTTGACACTGTATTAAGAATGAAAACTTGTATTGGAGAAGCTTATCAATACTATCAAAGGCAAGATATGCCCACTATGAAAGGATTTTAAGTTGTAATTTTCTTTGCAGAGCCCGTACTGGAGAAATAATGTCAACTTTCTTGAGGACAGAATTCGAAACACATCCTTCCATCAAGTCTGAAACTGATCAGACTCTCTTTTAGTTGTTCAGCATCTATATATTTATTCTTTGTAGAATATTTATTATGAAATATATTGAACATATAAAAGAGCATATACATATATGGATGATTTAAGAAAGTTAACATATTTCTATTCAACATTCCACGTGAGAAAATGAACATTGTAAATACCATTTTATCAATTTACCATGTTTACCATGTGCTAGTCTCCATTTTCACCCCCTTCCTCCATCCTCTCCAAAAGTAACCAATATAATTTCTTTTATTGTTCATTCCTTTCCTTTATTTAAAATGTTGTTATACTTTCACATATACGTTATTCACTTTTTAATTTTTTAACATGAATGGAGAGAATCATTTGGTATTTTTCACACTTTGCTTCTGGATTAATAATTATTAAATTACTGCTCCTCCAAATTGATACATGAACCTCACCTTGATTTTCACTGCTGTAGGATATCCCATGTAGTATAAGCATAAAAAAGATATAGTACATTTACTCTATCAGTGGACATTTGGGTATTTGGGGGTTTTAGTGTTGCACAAGGATTTCTATAGAATAAATATTGACATTAATAGAATTGATGAAATATGGGCATGTTCAATTTCTATTTCACTTAGTTCTAGGTGCTCAGTAGTATCCAACTCTTTGCAACCCTCATGACTATAGTCCTCCAGGCTCCTCTATCCATGAAACTCAAAATAATGAAGTGGGTTGCCATTACCTTTTCCAGGGGATCTTACCAACCCAAGGATCAAACATTGGTCTCTTGCACTGCAAGCAGATTCTTTACTGTCTGAGCCATCAGAGAAGCCCTTATTTTACTTAGTAATTCTCAATGATTTTCTGAAGTGGTAGTATCAACTTCTTTTCCAACTACAGCTATGCTGCTGTGCATGTTCACTAATAAGTGATGTTTTTATTTTTTTTTATGTTTTTAGAATTTATTATTTTGCTAGCTTAATGTTGGGTGCTTTCTATTTCTCTCTCTCTCTCTCTCTCTCTCTCTCTCTCTCTCTGTTTCTCTCTCTCTCTCTCTCTAAAGAAATTCCTAAGAATCCTAGTCACAATCTACACAATGCTTTTAGAATCAGTTATCAGTAGTTTCAGCACAGCTCCATGGCTTTTCTACTAGGATACTGAAAAATCAATAGACCACATTGTTTTACATTTGTTTTTCAGTACATTACCCAATTAAAATTCAGTTCAGTTAAGTTCAGTTGCTCAGTGGTGTCCGACTCTTTGTGACACCATGGACAGCCAGCCGCATGTCAGGCTACCCTGTACATAACCAACTCCCAGAGCTTATAAAACTCATGCCCATTGAATCGATGATATCTTCCAACCATCTCATCCTCTGTCATCTCCTTCTCCTCCCAACTTCAATCTTTGCTAGCATCAGCATCTCTTCCAATGAGTCAGTTTTTCACATCAGGTGGCCAAAGGATTGGAGTTTCAGCTTCAGCATCAGTCCTTTCAATGAATATTCAGGACTGATTTCTTTTAGGATTGATGGATTGGATCTCCTTCCAGTCCAAAGGACCTGCAATGGTCTTCTCCAACACCACAGTTCAAGAGCATCAATTCTTCTGTGCTCAGCTTTCTTTCCAGTCCAACTTTAACATCCATAAACAACTACTGGAAAAACCATAGCTTAGACTAGATGGGCCTTTGATGAAAAAGTAATGTCTCTGCTTTTTAATACAATGTCTTGGTAGGTCACAGCTTTTCTTCCAAGGAATAAACATTTTTTAATTTCATGGCTACAGTCACCATCTGCAGTGTGGAGCCCCCCAAAATAAAATCTCTCACTGTTTCCATTGTTTTCCCATCTATTTGTCATGAGGTGATGGGACCGGATGCCATGATCTTAGTTTTCTGAATGTTGAGGTTTAAGCCAACATTTTCACTCTCCTCTTTCACTTTCATCAAGAAACTCTTTAGTTCCTCTTCACTTTCTGCCATAAGGGTTGTATCATCTGCGTGTCTGAGGTTATTGATGCTTTTCCTGGCAATCTTAATTCCAGCTTGTGCATCACCCAGCCCAGCATTTCCAAATAATGCACTCTGCATATAAGTTAAATAAGCAGGATGACAATATATAGCCTTGATATACTCCTTTCCTGATTTGGAACCAGTATGTTGTTCCATGTCCAGTTCTAACTGTTGCTTCCTGACCTGCAGACAGGTTTCTCAAGAGGCAGGTCAGGTTGTCTGGCATTCCCATGTCTTGAAGAATTTTCCACAGTTTGTGGTGATTCACACAGTCATAGGCTTTGGCACAGTAAATAAAGCAGAAATAGATGTTTTACTGGAACTCTGTAGCTTTTTAGATGATCCAACGGATGTTGGCAATTTGATCTCTGGTTCCTCTGCCTTTTCCAAAACCAGCTTCAACATCTGGAAGTTCATGGTTCACATATTGTTGAAACCTGGCTTGGAGAATTTTGAGCATTACTTTGCTAGCATGTGAGTGCAATTATGCAGTAGTTTGAGCATTCTTTGCCATTGTCTTTCTTAGCGATTGTAATGAAACCAGACCCTTTCCAGTCCTGTGGCCACTGCTGAGTTTTCCAAATTTGCTGGCATTTTGAGTCAGCACTTTCACAGCTTCACCTTTTAGGATTTGAAGTAGTTCAACTGGAATTCCATCTTTGTTCATAGTGATGCTTCCTAAAGCCCACTTGACTTAACATTCCAGGATGTCTGGCTCTAGGTGAGTGATCACACCATCGTGATTTCGTGATTATCTGGGTCGTGAAGATCTTTTTTGTATAGTTCTTCTGTGTATTCTTGCCACCTCTTCTTAATATCTTATGTTTCAGTTAGGTCCACATCATTTCTGTCCTTTATTGAGCCCATCTTTGCATGAAATGTTCCCTTGGTATCTCTAATTTTCTTGAAGGGATCTCTAGTCTTTCCCATTCTATTTTTTGCCTTCTATTTCTTTTCATTGATCACTGAGGAAGTCTTTCTTATCTCTCCTTGCTATTCTTTGGAAATCTGTATTCAAATGCATATATCTTTGCTTTTCTCCTTTGCCTTTAGCTTCTCTTCTTTTTTCAGCTATTTGTAAGGCCTCTTCAGAGAACCATTTTGCCTTTTTGCATTTCTTTTTCTTGGGGCTGGTCTAGATCACTGCCTCCTATACAATGTCATGAACTTCTGTCCAAAATTCTTCGCAAAGTCTATGAGATCTAATCCCTTGAATCTATTTGTCACTTCCACTGTATAATCACAGGGCATTTGATTTAGGTCATAGCTGAATGGTCTAGTGGTTTTCCCTACTTTCTTCAACTTAAGTCTAATTTTGCAACAAGGAGTTTGTCATCTGAGCCACAGTCATTTGATCCCTTACAAGGATTGAACTTTTAATTTGAAATAATAATACTCATAATCTTTTTTAGAGGAAGGTTAATCAGAGGTCCATACTGACCCTATGATTTTATGAGTTTGCAACCAACCACCAGATTGTAACTCATATAGTCATGGTCTCACATGCCTTTAGATCTTGTTCTTTTATCTCTGCATTCTTAGTACCAGAACATGGTAAACATTCAATGCTTTATGAGCAAATGAGAAAAACTACATCAAGTGAGTCTTATTTTATAAAATGCATTGCAATAGTAGCTGATGTGAATACTGCCTTGGGAAAATACACTTATGTGAAGAGGGGAATGGAGAGTGTGGAATCCCCAACTGTTCACATTTCTTAGCAGAGTATGCATTCTAGAGAGTATTTGTAAAAAGAGACATGAAACTTTTAAAAATTTAAGTTTTATTTTGTAAAAGTTATGTCCAAAACTGTGTTCAACAAGAGCTCAGGTTAAAGAATTGGTATTGTTTACACATAGCACTATTGTATAAATAGTGCTCTCAAAAGTGCAGCTTTATAGATTAATATGAACACAACTTGAATATTTCTGCAACTATTGATGCTTCTTTCCCTTTTTCCCTTTCAACCATCTTCATGCTCTCATCTTACAGTCGTTTTTATTTAATTTTCTTCTTTTGACTGCTATTTGTTTTCAGTTAAACTAGATGTAAGTAGGGGAATTAATATACCCCTTCTTTTCATTAGCTCTTATATTCACAGATGTCATTATGAGTCAAAATACTTATAAAATAAAAAGGAAAAAAAAATACCAAAGTGTTGTTATCACCTGAAGAAATAAGATGAGAAGTCAATTATTTATCAAATTGCAAGCACATTTTTTAAGCTTGTTAGAGTTTAATAAGCTTATGTCTAAGTTTATTTTAGTGTTTATTTGTAATTGGTTTTCTTCAAAGAATCATCATTTGGTATTAGTTCCTATTTTCCATTCAGCTTGAGGAAGTATTCTTAAAATGGCAGTTAGTGTTCAGCTTACTTCAGATTCACTAACCCTTTGAATAATTAACCACGACCTTGGATTTTGTAACCATTTTTCAAATGCCTTTAAAAAAATCACTTATGTGTTACCAAATATTTAATTACAATGAGTTCATACACCATTCTCTTGTAATCTTGAGATGGAATCTCAATCTAGAGATAGAAGGAGTTTATATTATTCTATCTCAATTTTGTCCAGGGTTTCTGTTTCTCCAACTATCTTTTAAAACTTTAGTCCTTAGTATTTTATTCTCAATCCTCTAACCACCAGAGTGGTTTCCTTTACCCTTTCAACAAAATGAGATTTCATGAATTGGTGTAAAACTCTTCATATCTCAGTAAGATGGCAGTTCTTTCCTTTAGGTTTTTTTTTTTTTTTTTAATATTTACACACATGCACACACACATACACACACACACACACCCAATATGTAGCTTTCCCAGGATGGGGAAAAAGAAGGAATTGAATAGGAAGAGCATAAACATTAGAATGAACACTCCCGAAAGGTGAGTCAAGTAGAACTGAGTGTAGTGTAATTCAAAGGACTCAGAGAACAAAACCCAGTGGAGCAGAAGAGATGAGTCTCTGCATCAGAGACTAATTCCAAATGTGTCCAGGAAGTCTAAGTCCAGTGCCTACCTGTTATTGCTTTTGTTCCTACTGCTGCTCCTCCTGACCTTGGGACTAGTGGCTAGGGTCAAAGACTTCCCTGAAGGGGATTGAGTAGGTCCCTAAAAGAATAAGTTCAAAGCCATACACCAGAAATTAAGTCCCTTTCTCACATTTAAAATAAAGTACCTGAAAAAGTTTTTGTAATAAACAGAAGCAAACTGAATCATTCCAAGTGATGCTGAAATAAGAGCAAGCATTACCCACTTTAACAAGACATCAGTTCAGTTCAGTTCAGTCACTTAGTCGTGACTGACTCTTTGCGACCCCATGAATCGCAGCACGCCAGGCCTCCCTGTCCATCACCAACTTCCAGAGTTCACCCAAACTCATGTCCATTGAGTCGGTGATGCCATCCAGCCATCTCATCCTCTGTCGTCCCCTTCTCCTCCTGCCCCCAATCCCTCCCAATATCAGTCTTTTCCAATGAGTCAACTCTTCTCATGAGGTGGCCAAAGTATTGGGGTTTCAGCTTCAGCATCAGTCCTTCCAATGAATACCCAGGACTGATCTCCTTTAGAACGGACTGGTTGGATTTCCTTGCAGTCCAAGGGACTCTCAAGAGTCTTCTCCAACACCACAGTTCAAAAGCATCAATTCTTTCATGCTCAGCTTTCTTCACAGTCCAACTCTCACATTCATACATGACTACTGGAAAAACCATAGCCTTGACTAGATGGACCTTAATAAGACATAGGTACAGACATTTAGAATACACCTTGTTTTCCCCCAAAGTCTAGACTTTCAATTTTAGTTTTTAATAATTTCATAATTTTCAGATGATTTCAATGAATTTTCAACGGAGTCATCACCAAACCTGTTGGTTTAGAGATCATGCTTTTTGAATAACTATATTACGCTCTTTTGAACCTATTGCCTTCCTAAGTATTTAACGTGTTCATTTCTTTGAAATGTTCTGTGTATGAGTGATTTATCCTACTTATCAGGGTTAATGTTGAGAATAATTATGCCTATGTATATTTATATATTTTGTATATTCTATACTTGGCTTCCCAGTTTGCTCAGTGGTAAAGAATCCACTTGCCAATGCAGAAGACTCAGAGATGTGAGTTTAATCCCTGGGTTGGGAAGACCCCTGGAGAAGGGAATGGCAACCCACTCCAGCATTCTTGCCCAGGAAATCCCAAGGACAGAGGAGCCTGGTGAGCTATAGTCAATGGGGTTGCAAAAGAGTCAGACACAATTTAGCCACTAAACAAGAACAATAAATACTCTGTAATTGAAGCTTAAATCCTTTGACAACAGAGGCCACATCTATAAACCATTTTAGTTTTGTAAATATAAAGTGATGGTCTACTTGCTAACCTTTGACAAATCCTAAACTTGGGGAATAATCCTACTATACATACTTAAATATGTGTTAATTAATAGGTTTAATCATGTCACAATTGAGGGCAGCATGAAGTTCTAAAATAATTATTATGTAGATTCACACTCTATTATCCCTACCTTTCCAACTCCTGCCTGAATCTATTTTAAAAAATAATAACTTTTGTGGAATTTCTCCTTTACATTAAAATAGATATCACATTTCTTATTAAAATGTTCAACCATAATTCTATAGATATTTTTACATAAAATCAAAACTAAATTTCAATTATATTCAATTACAAAATTTTAGGTGCTTCCCTGGTGGTTCAGACGTTAAAGAATCTGCTTGCAATATGGGAAGTGTCTCCATAGGGCTATGCTGCTTTTAATAAGTACTAACTTGTTAAAGATGATGTTTAATACTAACAAAGATTCCTACTCCTTTTGGTTCCTTCAAAGTAGTCCAAATGCAAAAGCACTGTCTCCACCTGAGTCTGGCATTAATTCTATCTCTGGATATTTAGTAATATGTGCAGTTTTCTCAGATATAAAAGCGTTTTCTACATATCTGGCTTCATATTTCTACACATTCTTTTCTTATTCTGATATGAGAAAATGAAGGAAAAAGGCACAAAGGGAAAATTCTTGTTGAGGGAAAATGCCTTAATCCTATAAATGAGAGAAATGTATTTTAAAAGGTCTTTGAAATTTGAGAAGAAGAAAATGAAATACAATCTTTTAAACTTTTCCATTAACTTATCCATACATTCCCTACTTCCTGGAGTCTACAGTGCTTCCTGTTTATGATGTGAGCAACTAATTAAGTAGAAGAGGATATCAAGTGAGTAGTCTAAAAGAGAGATTGTGTAATACGAATAATAGTTTTTTGTAATCCTAAAGTTAAATTTACTAAGTCTTAGAAATACATTATAAAATCCTAGGGGTTTATTTTACTTAATCTCCTGTTAGCCTTGGGTAAAGGACTTGTTGGGCCTTCCCAGGTGGCTCAGTGTTAAAGACTCCACCTGGCAATGCAGGAGCTGCAGGTTTGACCCCCGGATCAGGAAGATCCCATGGAGAAGGAATTGGCAACCCATTCCAGTATTCTTGCTTAGAGAATTCCATGGATGGAGAGCCTGGTGGTCTATAGTCCATGGGGTCTCAAAGAGTCATACACAACTGAGCAACTGAGAATGCATGCGAGGACTTGTTATTATTAATGGCAGCAGCTGTTGTAAATCCAAACCCAAGCAAGTTCTATAGGATACTTAATTTGTAATTCATAGTCCTGGCTTCTTTCATAAGAAGGAGATTTTTTCCTTTTTCTTTTCCCTGCAGGGCAAATTTAAAATTCTTAGTGTTAAATTATCTCTGCTGCAGAAAGGGAGGAGTGAGGGAAATGAGCTTCACTAAGTAAACACCTGACATGATGAAGCTCGTTTTCTTATGAATTATGCCAAAGGAATAGAAATAATTAACTTAGAACAAACATATGCCCAAAAAAGCAATGATTTCTGCAAAATTGCTATGGCAAGATAACCACTCTTCACATTACACAGAAAGAATAGAAAAATGAGTAGAGACATTTTACAAATATTTTTACTTAGGAAACAAAGAATCAAATAAAATATACTTAATATGAGAGGAAAACACTATTTAAAATAGAAAGCTACATATGCTTGTTTGGTATAAATATAAAAAAAAAAAAAAACCTAAAAGAAGGAATTTCAATTTTAATGAGACACAAAGGATTTTATTTTTCCACTAAAGAGCTAGGTGTTATTCTCCAAAACACATTCTTTTCTCTGTGTTAATTTTGTCATGTGACACATATTGAATTAAATGATACTTGAAGTCCTATTCAAGTCTAAAAGTTTATAATTTATGGAAATATTTGTATATATGATATACTTACATATATATCAGTTCAGATTAGTCATTCAGTCATGTCCGACTCATTGTGACCCCATGGACTACAACACGCCAGGCCCCCCTGTCCATGACCAACTCCCAGAGTTTACACAAACTCATGCCATTGAGTTGGTGATGCCATCCAACCATGTTATGTTCATTCATCCCCTTCTCCTCCTCCTGCCTTCATAGTTCCTAGCATCAGGGTCTTTCCAATGAGTCAGTTTTTTGCATCAGATGCCCAAAGTATTGGAGTTTCAGGTTCAACATCAGTCCTTCCAAAGAATATGAGGATTGATTTCCTTTAGGTTTGACTGGTTGGATTTCCTTGGAGTCCAAGGGGCTATCAAGACTCTTCTCCAACACCACAGTTCAAAAGTTGTTGTTTCTACTGTCTCCCCATCTATTTTCCATGAAGTAATGGAACCAGAATGCTCAAACTACCACACAATTGCACTCATCTCACACCCCGGTAAAGTAATGCTCCAAATTCTCCAAGACAGGTTTCAGCAATACGTGAACCGTGAACTTCCTCATGTTCAAGCTGGTTTTAGAAAAGGCAGAGGAACCAGAGATCAAATTGCCAACATCTGCTGGATCATGGAAAAAGGAAGAGAGTTCCAGAAAAACATCTATTTCTGCTTTATTGACTATGCCAAAGCCTTTGACTGTGTGGATCACAACAAACTGTGGAAAATTCTTCAAGAGAAGGGAACACCAGACCAGCTGACCTGCTTCTTGAGAAACCTATATGCAGGTCAGGAAGCAACAGTTAGAACTGGACATGGAACAACAGACTGGTTCCAAATAGGAAAAGGAGTACGTCAAGGCTGTATATTGTCACCCTGCTTATTTAACTTATATGCAGAGTACATCATGAGAAACACTGGACTGGAAGAAGCACAAGCTGGAATCAAGACTGCCAGGAGAAATATCAATAACCTCAGATATGCAGATGACACCACTCTTATGGCAGAAAGTGAAGAGGAACTCAAAAGCCTCTTGATGAAAGTGAAAGAGGAGGGTGAAAAAGTTGGCTTCAAGCTCAACATTCAGAAAATGAAGATCATGGCATCTGGTCCCATGACCTCATGGGAAATAGATGGGGAAACAGTGGAAACAGTGTCAGACTTTATTTTTTTGGCTCCAAAATCACTGCAGATGGTGACTGCAGCCATGAAATTAAAAGACGCTTACTCCTTGGAAGGAAAGTTATGACCAAACTAGATAGCATACTGAAAAGCAGAGACATTATTTTGCCAACAAAGGTCCATCTAGTCGAGGCTATGGTTTTTCCAGTGGTCATGTATGGATGTGAGAGTTGGACTGTGAAGAAAGCTGAACGCCAAAGAATTGATGCTTTTGAACTGTGGTGTTGGAGAAGACTCTTGAGAGTCCCTTGGACTGCAAAGAGATCCAACCAGTCCATTCTGAAGGAGATCAGCCCTGGGATTTCTTTGGAAGGAATGATGCTAAAGCTGAAACTCCAGTACTTTGGCCACCTCATGCAAAGGGTTGCCTCATTGGAAAAGAATCTGATGCTGGGAGGGATTGGGGGCAGGAGGAGAAGGGGACGAAGGAGGATGAGATGGCTGGATGGCATCACTGACTCGATGGACGTGAGTCTGAGTGAACTCCAGGAGTTGGTGATGGACAGGGAGGCCTGGCGTGCTGCGATTCATGGGGTTGCAAAAAGTCAGACACGACTGAGCAACTGAACTGAACTGAACTGATGGGACCAGATGCCTTGATCTTAGTGTTCTGAATGTTGAGCTTTAAGCCAACGTTTTCACTCTTCTCTTTCACTTTCATCAAGAGGCCCTTTATCTCTTGTTCAACATCTACCATAAGGGTGGTGTCATCTGCATATATGAAGTTATTGATATTTCTCCCGGAAATCTTGATTCCAGCTGGTGGTTATTCCAGCCCAGCGTTTCTCATGATGTACTCTGCATATAAGTTAAATGAGCAGGGTGACAATATACAGCCTTGACGTACTCCTTTTCCTATTTGGAACCAGTCTTTTGTTCCATGTCCAGTTCTAACTGTTGCTTCCTGACCTGCATATAGGTTTCTCAAGAAGCAGGTCAACTGGTCTGGTATTCCCATCTCTTGAAGAATTTTCCACAGTTTGTTGTGATCCACACAGTCAAAGGCTTTAGCATAGTCAATAAAGCAGAAATAGATGTTTTTCTGGAACTCTCTTGCTTTTTTGATGATCCAACGGATGTTGGCAATTTGATTTCTGGTTCCTCTGCCTTTTCAAAAACCAGCTTAAACATCTGGAAGTTCACGGTTCACATACTGTTGAAGCTTGGCTTGGAGAATTTTGTGCATTATTTTACTAGTGTGTGAGATGAGTGCAATTGTGCATTAGTTTGAACATTCTTTGGCATTGCCTTTCTTAGTGATTGGAATGAAAACTGTTCTTTTCCAGTCCTGTGGCCATTTCTGAGTTTTCCAAATTTGCTGGCATATTGATTGCAGCACTTTCACAGCTTCATCTTTTACGATTTGTAATAGCTCACCTGGAATTTCATCACCTCCACTAGCTTTGTTCATAGTGATGCTTCTTA
The DNA here is from genome assembly GCF_029378745.1 of Bos indicus. Taxonomy (NCBI): domain Eukaryota; kingdom Metazoa; phylum Chordata; class Mammalia; order Artiodactyla; family Bovidae; genus Bos; species Bos indicus. The sequence continues at coordinate 12,013,903 of NC_091761.1, read as the reverse complement.
AGGCCTTCTTGACTTCAGATTCCAGGATGTCTGGCTCTAGGTGAGTGATCACACCATTGTAATTATCTAGATCATGAAAATCTTTTTTTGTACAGTTTTTCTGAGTATTCTTGCCACCTCTTCTTAATATCTTCTGCTTCTGTTATGTCCATACCATTTCTGTCCCTTTTTAACCCATCTTTGCGTGAAATGTTCCCTTGGTATCTCTAATTTTCTTGAGGAGATCTCTAGTCTTTCCCACTCTGTTTTTGTTTTTTTTTTTTTTCCTCTCTCTCTATTTCTTTGCATTGATCGCTGAGGAAGGCGATCTCTCCTTGCTATTCTTTGGAAATCTGCATTCAAATGGGTGTATCTTTCCTTTTCTCCTTTGCTTTTTGCTCTCTTCTTTTCACAGCTCTTTGTAAGGCCTCCTCATACAGCCATTTTGCTTTTGCTTTTCTTTTTCTTGGGGATGGTCTTGATCCCTGTCTCCTATATAATGTCACAAACTTCCATCCACAGTTTAACTCTATCAGGTCTAATCCCTGAATCTATTTCTCACTTTCACTGTAGGATTGTAGGGGATTTGATTTAGATCATCCCTGAATGTTCTAGTGGGTTTCCCTACTTTCTTCAATATAAGTCTGAATTTGCCAATAAGGAGTTCATGATCTGAGCCACAGTCAGCTCCCAGTCTTGTTTTTGCTGACTCTATAGAGCTTCTGTATAGAAGCTGTATAGAGCAGTGTAGAGCTTCTCCATCTTTGGATATAAAGGTTATAATCAATCTGATTTTGGTATTGACCACCTGGTGATGTCCATGTGTAGGTGTTTCCTTGTGTTGGAAAAAGGTGTTTGCTATGACCCCCTATGATAAACCCCTCAACAAAGGTCAGGAGTGGTGCCTGTGCTTCTCTGGAGCAGCCCTGAGGAGATACCCCACGTCCAATGTCAGAGAATTCCCAGCAAGTTGGTATGCCCTGGAGCAGTTGTGAGGAATTAACCCACATCCAAGGCCAAAGGAGAAGCCCAGCAAGATGGTAGGAGAGGTGAATTCACATTTATAATCAAACCCCATTTCCCCCAGAGATGCTCAGAGGGCTCAAACAAACCTTGTGTGAACCAGGACCCAGGGACCTCACAGAGACTGAGACAGAACTGTGTTTGAGTGTCTCCTGTGGAGGTATGGGTCAGCAGTGGACTGCCATAGGGACAGGGACTCTGGGTGCAGCAGACTTGGTATCAAATAAGCCCTCTTGGAGGAGGTCGCCATTAACCCCATAATGGAGCTGCCAGAACTTACACAGGACTGGGAAATAGACTCTTGGAGGGCACAAACAGAGCCTGTGTGCACCAGGACCCAGGAGAAAGGAGCAGTAACCCCACAAGAGACTGACCCAGACTTGCCCTGGAGTGTCTAGGAGATTCCAGTGGAGGCGGGGGTCAGTGGTGGCCTGCTGCAGGGTTGGGGCAGTGAGTATAGCAGTGCATTCATGGGATATTTCAAAGGAGGTCGCCATTATCTTCATAACCTCCACCATAGTTTGGCACCAGGTAAACAGCAGGCAGGGAACACACCTCCACCCATCAACAGAAAATTGGATTAAAGGTTTACTGAGCATGGCCCTGCCCATCAGAACAAGAATCAATTTCCCCTTCAGTCAGTCTCTCCCTTCAGGAAGGTTCCATAAACCTCTTATCCTTCTCCATCAGAGAGCAAACAGACTGAAAACCGCAGTCACAGAAAACTGACCAATCTGATCACACGGACCACAGCCTTGTCTAACTCAATGAAACTATAAACCATGTCATGTAGGGCCACCCAAGACTGACTGGATATGGTGGAGAATTCTGACAAAATGTGGTCCACTGGAGAATGGAATGGCAAACCACTTCAGTATTCTTGCCTTGAGAACCCCATGAACAGTATGAAAAGGTAAAAAAGATAGGACACTGAAAGATGAACTCCCTGGGTTGGTGGGTGCCCCGTATGCTACTGGAAATCAGTGCAGAAATAACTCCAAAAAGAATGAAGAGATGGAGCCAAAGAAAAAAAAAAAAAAAAAAACTACCCAGTTTTGGATGTGACTGGTAATAGAAGCAAAATCTGATGCTGTAAAGAGCAATATTACATAGGAAACTGGAATGTTAGGTCCATGAATCAAGGCAAATTGGAAGTGGTCAAACAGGAGATGGCAAGATTGAACATTGACATGTTGGGAATTGGTGAACTAAAATGGACTAAAACGGGTGAATTTAACTCAAATGGCCATTATATCTACTGCGGGCAAGAATCCCTTAGAAGAAATGGAGTAGCCATCATGGTCAGCAAAAGAGTCTGAAATGAAGTTCTTGGATGCATCTCAAAAATGACAGAATCATCTCTGTTCGATTCCAAGGCAAACCATTCAATATCACGGTAATCCAAGTCTATGCCCCGACCAGTAATGCTGAAGAAGCTGAAGTTGAACAGTTCTATGAAGACCTACAAGACCTTCTAGAACTAACACCCAAAAAAGATGTCCTTTTCATTATTGGGGACTAGAATGCAAAAATAGGAGTCAAGAAACACCTGGAGTAACAGGCAAATTTGGCCTTGGAGTACAGAATGAAGCAGGGCAAAGGCTAATAGATTTTTACCAAAAGAATGCACTGATCATTCACATATATATAATATTTTTAAATTGTTAATTGTAAAAAGTCAGTGTGTGCTCAGTCACATCCAACTCTCTGTGACCCCATGGACTGTAGCCACCAGGCTCCTCTGTCCACGGAATTTTCCAGGCAAGAGGGTTTTTTCCACTGAAGAGGGTTGCCATTTCCTACCAAGGAGGATCTTTCAAACCCAGGGATCAAATCCACGTGTCCCACATTAGCAGGCTTGTATTTTTGCCACTGCACCATCTGAGAAGCCCATCTGTGAGACCCCCTAGATGGCAGCCCACCAGGCTCCCCTGTCCCTGGGATTCTCCAGGCAAGAACAGTGGAGTGGGTTGCCATTTTCCTTCTCCAATGCATGAAAGTGAAAAGTGAAAGTGAAGTTGCTCAGTCGTGTCTGACTCTTAGCGACGCCATGGACTGCAGCCTACCAGGCTCCTCCGCCCATGGGATTTTCCAGGCAAGAGTACTGGAGTGGGCTGCCATTGCCTTCTCCAATAGTAAAAAGTAGGTAACATAAAATTTACCTTCTTAATCATTTTTTAAGTGTGCAATTCAGTAATAAGTATATTCACATTTTTGTGTAACCAGTCTCCAGAATTTTCACATCTTGCAAAACTGAACTCTATACCAATTAAATAACATCTCCCCAACTTCTCCTTACCTTAAGCCACTGGGAACCAATATTTTACTTTCTATTCCCATGAATTTCACTATTTAAGATACCTTATATAAGTCAAATCATGCAGCATTTATCTATTTCTGATTGGTTTATATAACTTAGCATAATGTCCTCAATGTTCACCCACGTTGCAGAATGTGATGCAATTGCCTTCCTTTTTAAAGGGTGAATAATATTCCATTTATGTGTATACAACATTTTTTTTTTTCCTGTTTACCTGATCATGGACATTTGGCTTGCTTCTACCCTCTGGCTATTGTAAATAAATCTACTATGAATCAGATCAGATCAGATCAGTCACTCAGTCGTGTCCGACTCTTTGCGACCCCATCTCTTCTAGATCCTGCTTTCAATTATTTTGGATATATACCTAGAAGTGATTGTTGTTAGTCACTCAGTCATGTCTGACTCTGCAATCCCAGAAACTATAGCCTGCCAGGCTCCTCTTTCCATGAAATTCTCCAGGCAAGAATACTGGAGTGGGTAGCCAATTCTTTATCCAGGGGAATTTCCCAATCCAGTGATTGAACCAGTGTCTCCTGCATTGCAGATGGACTCTTTACCATTTGAGCTACCAGGGAGGTTAAGATTGTTAGGTATGTGGAAATTTTAATTTTTATTTTTTTTTGATGAACTATCAAATATTTTTTACATAGTATATACATTATCTGCTTCAAAATTATATTTAATTTATTGTACTTATATATGTATTGCAGTTTTATTTCTTTATAACTCATGGCTCAGTCACTAATGGAGAGAGAGCAGGGCCTGTACATTCTAGGATAAGTGATTCAAAGATTTTCTGTTCCTTAATTATTTGGAAGTTTTGGTATTGTCAATAGAAAAATCTGAGAGAGTATGTTCTTTTTACTTGGAGTTGCTATTGTGTTTCTAAAATTCTCTCCAGGGACAAACTTGCATGCCAGAGTCCTCTGGGAAGCTTCAGCTAAATTAATCTGCTGACTAAAATCTGGAAAAGAATGTGTGTGTCTAAAGCCCACGTTCCAGAAGGAATATGGATTAAAAGGGATATCGCCTTCCATTTATTTTTCTGCTATAAATATTAAGAATAAGTAATGTGTATAGCTATTGAAAATCATATGGAGAGATCAGTTCAGTTCAGTTTAGTCACTCAGTCGTGTCCGACTCTTTGTGACCCCATGGACCGCAGCATGGCAGGCTTCCCTGTCCATCACCAAATCCCAGAGTTTACCCAAATTCACATCCATTCAGTCAATGATTCCATCCAACCATCTCATCCTCTGTCATCCCCTTCTCCTCCTGCCTTCAGTCTTACCCAGAATCAGGGTCTTTTCAAATGAGTCAGCTCTTCGCATCAGGTGGCCAAAGTATTGGAGTTTCAGCGTCAACATCAGTCCTTTCAATGAACACTCAGGACTGATATCCTTTAGGATGGACTGATTGGATCTCCTTTCAGTCCAAGGGATAGAGGCTATGAAAAATGATGTACAATAGGAAGTTTATAAGTCATTTAACTTTTTCAGTGTTCGCTCATTTTATAATTTTATTTAAGTACTATATGGACAGGTGGACAAAAGTAAACATTCCCAGAAGTTTTTATGTACTTATATATTCAACCCATCAAAAACTATTAAGTACAAACTTCCAGTTACAAAATAAATGAGAGGGATTTACAGAGTGAGGAATAAAATAATTCATGGTAATATATCCCAGGCATTGCTTTAAAATGAGGAACTAGAAAATAACATCTAACTAAAGAAGACAGGAAAGACAAAAGAGTACAACAGGGGTTATGATGACAGAGAATCGCTCAGATTTCCATGATTTCATAGACTAAGACCAGGTAATTGAAGGCTTTTTTGTATGATGGTAATTAATCTGAAGTCTATAGTTTTAATTAAGGGTATTTTACACTCAGGTTTATGGAAAGATCATTCTGGAAGTTCTTGGACATTAGATGACAATGAGGCAAAACAGAAGCAGACATGCCGGTTTAGAAGCCACTACAGTAATGTGGTAAGAAGTGATGACAGATTCAGGGTGGAAATGAAAGAACAAACATCAAATATACTTATGTGACCAAAATGGACATAAATGGTTATCATTATGGATGAGGAGCATAGTAAGATGAATCAAACACATTTTATAAATCTTTCTGAACTTTGAGAAATAGGCTTCTGATTTTCTGTGTCCAAGGTTCCGCAGTTCCTAGTCTGTATTATTAAACGTGTTTTGCTCAGTTGCTCAGTCATGTCTGACTGTGTGATAGCCTGTGGCCCACCAGGCTCTGTCCATGGAATTCCCAGGCAAGAATACTGAAGTCAGTTACCATTTCCTACTCTAGAGGATCTTCTGACTCAGGGATTGAACTTCCGTATCCTGTGTCTCTTGCATTGGCAGGCAGATTCTTTACTACTACACCACCTGGGAAGCCTATTATTAAATTTACTTATCACCGAACTCATTTCTATTTATAGACCCAATCTCCCAGTAAGAATGAGTCTCTGCAGGGCAAGATGGCAGTGTATAAAACAACTTATAGCATAAGTGTTGGTGGATGGTATTGTTCTCATTACAAATAACCACCACTTCTTAAATTCTGTCATGTATGAAACGAGCTGCCAGTCCAGGTTCAATGCACGATGCTGGATGCTTGGGGCTGGTGCACTGGGACGACCCAGAGGGATGGTATGGGGAGGGAGGAGGGAGGAGGGTTCAGGATGGGGAACACATGAGAAATAAAGGAATAAAAAATTTAAAAAAATAAAAAATAAAAAAAAGTAAAAAAAAAAAAAAACAAAAAACAAAATGAGCCCTTTCATTTCTCCTTCTATTATACTTTTCTGTGACCTCTAACATTACTGGTAATTCCCATCTTGATTTTCTGTTTCTTATCTCAGTGTCTGCAACATAGCAGTTATCCAATTATATGCATCTCTTCACCCCACCTATCTTTCAAAATGCCATCTTCCCTCCCTCTTTGCCAGGACTCATAATTTCACTTGGTCTCCTATATCTTCTGTTTAAACCTGGTTGATTCCAAGTTTCTGTTCTTGATCCTCTTGTTTTAGTGCTTTGTTTTCCCTTGTGTAATTTCATGCCTACTCTCATCATTTTCTATTATTAGCCATAAACCAATGGTTTTCATTTTAGTAGTCTAATAACATTTCAAATTAGTGTGTATTTATAATAAATGAATTCTGAAAGCCAATATCCCAAATACTACTTATGCTCATTGCATGTGACCATTAGCAAATGGCTCTTTCTCTGCTGGGTCATATGGAATGTACCATAGGAATTGATTTTATTATTTTTTCAGATGGGATTATCTCTAAAACCCAATTTTCCTGCTCAGTGCGTACACTGAAACTGACTCTCATATGCATCAAAACTATACCACTTCTATGCTTCATCATCTGAATAGAAACAATTATTCATTTTGGGAGAGATCCTATCTTTGTTCCCTTTGTGTTCAAGGCCATAACTTTGGTAAAAAGAAACTTGCTACATTACATATTCAACTGGGATCACAGCCCTGAACAAGTTAGGTGTCTTGTTCAGTGATGAGGAAATAAGACCCTTAAAATTATATTAAATAAAATATCTTTCTGTTATATTTTTTCTGCTGATATTAATTTTCCTTGAGTTTCATAGAAATAATTTAAATGTATTTAACACAATCATCACAAAGTTTTAAAAGACAAACAGTGTACTGCTTGATAGTACTCTAATTAGTTCTGCCTTTGTTTTGTTTCAAAAAACGATAAGAGAATCCACCAAATGTTCAGTGAGCTACACATGTAACTACAGCGATTCCTTGTCTTATTCCTTCAATATTAAAATGCTGTATCAGCCTCCTTGTTCCTAATTTTGTTTATCTTTCTTTGATATCTTTTTTTTATTTTTTATTTTCAATTGAACTTGCCAAACATTTATTATCTTATCCAATTTCAGCATTTGGTTTTATTTATTCATCCAACTCAGTGTGCATTTTTATTTAACTTAGTTAACTTCTATTATCTTCTCTACTAAGTTCTCTGACTCTATGAGCCAATGTTTTAAGTGCTATCATGATATAAACACATTAAATTGTTATTAGTTTTATGAAGAAGATACTATTATAATTCCATTTAAAAAGATGAAGAAACTGAGGGAAAGCTAGTTAAATACATTTCCCAATGTTTTACAGCTGGTGGGTGGCAAAGCCTGAACTCAAAATCAAGGTAACCTGACTCTGGAAGCCAATCTTAACCATAATGCTAGGCTGTTTCCTTTGTATTAAGTTTGGATTTCTATTTTCATGCCTAACTCTAACTTTTAGAGATAAATGTTTATTTCAATTACAAATACAATTTCTCATTTTACAGAGTGCTTTTAAGGCAATATATTTTCTTCTGAACATCTCTTTGGCTACATCCAACATGATTTGGCAGGTTGCTCCCAGTGTCCTCATTTATTACTTTCTTCTTTGCTCTTTTTTAAGAGCAGTTTTGAAAGTTTTGAATTTAATGATGCAGTATTTTTAATGTGATGGGGGTGTTTTTAAAAAGGTTTAATTTTTTTAGATCAGTTTTAGATTCACAGCAAAAAAAAAAAAAAAGTGGTGGGGGAAGCTATGTATATGTGGCTCCCTACTGCCATGCATACATAGCCTCCCCCATTATTAACATTTCCCACCAGAGTTGTGCATTTGCTGCAACTGATGATGTAACACTGACATACATGATCACTTTGGAAATCTATTGTTTACCTTAATGTTCACTCTCGATGTTGTACATTCTATGCATTCAGACAAGTATATAGTGGTACGTATCGTTTGCCAACAAAGGTCTATATAGTCAAAGCTATGGTTTTTCCAGTAGTCAGGTATGGATGTGAGAGTTGGGCCATAAAGAAGGCTGAGCACCAAAGAATTAATGCTTTCAAACTATGGTGCTGGAGAAGACTCTTGCAATCTCTAGGACAGCAAGGAGATCAAACCAATCAATCCTAAAGGAAACCAACCCTGAATATTCATTAGAAGGACTGATGCTAACTCAAACGCTGTGGACACCTGACGGAAAGAGCCGAATGATTAGAAAAGACCCTGACACTGGGAAAGTTTGAGGGCAAGAGGAGAAGAGGGTGACAGAGGATGACATGGTTGGGTGGCATCACTGACTCAATGGACGTAAGTTTGAGCAAACTCTGGGAGATAGTGAAGGACAGGGAAGCCTGGCATGCTCATTGGGTCACAAAGAGTCAGACATGACTTAGTGACTGAACAGTATCAGCAAAGTTTCTCTCTCAATGTTGTACATCGTATGAGCTTGGACAATATATAGTGATCTATATCCATAATTATAATATACAGTATTTTCACTGTCCTAAAAATTTTCTGTACTCAGCTTATTCTTCCTTCTGTCCCCAAGCCAACCTCTTATAACCACTGATCTTTCTACTGTCTTTATAATTCTGTCTTTTCTAGAATGTCATATAGTACGTAGATTCTCTAGATCGGTATCTTTCACACTGTGATAAGCATTTAACTTTCCTATCTTTCCATGCTATAGTAGCACATTTTTTGTTTAACATCAAAAAATTTCCATTGTCTGGGTATTCACCTACTGAAGGACATCTTGGTCACTTCCAAGTTCTGGGAAATATGCATAAAGCTGCTTATAAATGTCCTTGTGAAGGATTCTGTGTAGATATCTTTTAAATTTCTAATGTAATTTTACTAGCAAATACATCAAACATAGAGAACAGAAAACAATTTTAAACACCTATATAGCCACCATGCATATTTAATAAATGTGAGTATTTGTCACATCTTTTTTCAGAAAAAGAGTTTTAAATAAAAGTTGTAAAAATGATTGAAATACTATTTTTATCCTATTCTGATACCATTGTCCTTCTTTTCCTAGAGATAACCATTATTCTTGCTGAAGGGTTTACACTTTTTCATATACTTGAGCATTGATAATATTGTATATTTTTGTGTTTTTTTAAGTTATTCCACAGAGCCAAGTGTAACTTGCTTTTTCAACCCATTACTATGTCTCAGTATTTGTATGTTGAGCATTACTACATGTAATTAATAACTAAACATTTTTTCTCCATAGGTTTGCTATTGAAAAACAACCCTATTGAAGATATCCTGGTGCTTGTATTCATGCTCACAGGTATAAGAGTTCCTCTAAGGCATGTCTTTAATGGAATTGCTGAATGGTACAGTACCTGTATCTACTGGTTTACTATTTTGCAAGCTCTCAAGAGTGATTGTAACAATTTACTTTCTCACCATTTGTATACAAAATGTCTTTTTTCTGCAAACCCATTCTTAGGACTGTTCACTTTTTAAATTTCCTTCACCTTACAAATGATAGGTTTTGTTTTGTTTTGCTTTTTTCACTTTATAAAATATTTCTCTGATAACTAATAATGCTAAACATCATGTATTTATGGTCATTCTGGCTTTCTCTTTTTGGAAAACTTTTTCTAGACTTTTGCTTATGTTTAACTTTTCTTCTTCCTTTTAGTTTTCTAAAAGGTTCATAAAAGTTACTTAAACATTCAAGATTCCAAATCTTTGCATTGGTGTGTTGGTCGTTCTGAATTGTATTTGGTCAGCTTGTTTCTGGAAAGCAATTCATATCATGGAGTGTCTCTACCACAGCAGAGAAATGGGATGCGTTGTCAAGCAGGTGTTCTTGGCAATTTGTCTCCTAAAGTTCAGACGAGGCAGGATTTTATCACTCTTGGTGTTCTCTAAGCCAGTGAGGATTTCGAATGATTTGGCTGCTCAGTACAGCAAAGGGAGAGGTTGACCTGTCAGTCTCCTTTTGATCATTAACTTCAGGCTTTCAGAACTCCCATAATTGGCTCCCTGTGCTCTAACTCAATGAAAGTTCTCTTCTGGGCTAGGTTTGGTCTCTGGCTTCCTCGACTCCTCAATTTAACATTTTTTCATATTTCAGGAAATTTCCAAATGTCTGGTCTTCTGCTATCATCTCTGCTTGATTTCTAATACTGTTACAGATGTAATCTTTAATTCCATATCATTTCTTTCATTTTTAGAGGTTTAAACCAGAAGAAAATTAAAGACATATATTAATTTGCTTTTTTGGTTCATTATCCATACATTTAATTTTAAAAAGTATATTTTAGAGTAGTTTTATGTTCACAGTAAAATTAAGAGGAAGTTAGAGAAACTTTCCTTTTACAACTTACCCCCCTCCACATGCACAGTCTCTCCCACTATCAGTGGTCCCCAGGGACATACGTTTGTTACAACTGATGAAGTAAACATTGATACATCATCAGTTCAGTTCAGTTCAGTCGCACAGTCATGTCTGACTCTTTGCGACCCCATGAATTGCAGCACGCCAGGCCTCCCTGTCCATCACCAACTCCTGGACTTCACTCAGACTCACGTCCATCGAGTCAGTGTGCGATCCAGCCTTTTTCATCCTCTATAGTCCCCTTCTCCTCCTGCCCCCAATCCCTCCCAGCATCAGGCTCTTTTCCAATGAGGCAACTCTTTGCAGGAGGTGGCCAATTGCAGGAGGTGGCCAAAGTATTGGAGTTTCAGCCTCAGCATCAGTCCTTCCAAAGAACACCTAGGACTGATCTCCTTTAGGATGGACTGGTTGGATCTCCTTGCAGTCCAAGGGACTCTCAAGAGTCTTCTCCAACACCACAGTTCAAAAGCATCAATTCTTCGGCGCTCAGCCCTCTTCACAGTCCAACTCTCACATCCATACATGACCACTGGAAAAACCATAGCCTTGACTAGACGGACCTTTGTTGGCAAAGTAATGTCTCCGCTTTTGAATATGCTATCTAGGTTGGTCATAACTTTCCTTCCAAGGAGTAAGTGTCTTTTAATTTCATGGCTGCAATCACCATCTGCAGTGATTTTGGAGTCGAAAAAAAATAAAGTCTGCCACTGTTTCCACTGTTTCCCCAACTATTTCCTATGAAGTGATGGGACCAGATGCCCTGATCTTCATTTTCTAAATGTTGAGCTTTAAGCCAACTTTTTCAACTCTCCTCTTTCACTTTCATCAAGAGGCTTTTGAGTTCCTCTTCACTTTCTGCCATAAGGGTGGTGTCGTCTGCATATCTGAGGTTATTGATATTTCTCCCGGCAATCTTGATTCCAGCTGTGCTTCTTCCAGACCAGTGTTTCTCATGATGTACTCTGCATATACGTTAAAGAAGCAGGGTGACAATATACAGCCTTGATGTACTCCTTTTCCTATTTGGAACCAGTCTGTTGTTCCATGTCCAGTTCTAACTGTTGCTTCCTGACCTGCACATAGGTTTCTCAAGAGGCAGGTCAGGTTGTCTGGTATTCCCATCTCTTGAAGAATTTTCCACAGTTTATTGTGATGCACACAGTCAAAGGCTTTGGCATCATAATCATCCAAAATCCATGGTTTACCTAGGGTTCATTCTTGGTGTTATACATTCTATGGGTTTGGACAAATGTATCCATCATTATAATTTAATACAGAGAATTTTCACTGACCTAAAAATCATCTATGTTCTGCCTTTTTATTTCTCCCATCCCATCCCAACCCCTGGAAACCATTGCTCCTTTTAGTGTCTCTATAGTTTTTCCTTGTCCACACATTTTTCAAATAGATGCTTTTCCTAAATCTGTCTATCTAAACTGTGACTTGCTAGCAATTGTGGAAAACCATACTGGTTGCTCCTCATTTTCTCAGATGACTTAAAAAAAAATAAGTAAATTAAACAAAAAACAAACCAGATATACCTAACTTCAATTATTGGAAATATCTCTGGAATTCTGATATTAAGATTGAAACTTAAATGTTAGCTAGCAGGTAGCAGCACCATGCAGTAACTGAGATCAAGATACATGAAATAGGGTATGAAAGTGAGAGAGTCAATTCCTAGGCAGATTGATAAGAAGTTCAGGGTCCCCACAGAGGAGAAAGGGGTCTGGAGCTCTCAAAGTGGTAATTGGGGGTCTGGAATTCTCAAGGAGGAGAAAAGGACAAATATTTTTTCCTCTGCATTCCTTCAGTTTAGTTCAGTTCAGTCACTCAGTCGTGTCCGACTCTGCAACCCCATGAACCGTACCACGCCAGGCCTCTCTGTCCATCACCAACTCCTGGAGTTCACCCAAACTCATGTGCATCGAGTTGGTGATGCCATCCAGCCATCTCATCCTCTGTCGTCCTCTTCTCCTCCTGTCCCCAATCCCTCCCAGCATCAGGTTCTTTTCCAATGAGGCAACACTTCGCATGAGGTGGCCAAAGTATTGGAGTTTCAGCCTCAGCATCAGTCCTTCCAATGAACACCCAGGACTGGTCTCCTTTAGGATGGACTGGTTGGATCTCCTTGCAGTCCAAGGGACTCTCAAGAATCTTCTCCAGCATGACATTTCAAAAGCATTGATTCTTCGGCACTCAGCTTTCTTCATAGTCCAACTCTCACATCCATACATGACCACTGGAAAAACCATAGCCTTGACTAGATGGACCTTTGTTGGCAAAGTAATATCTCTGCATTCCTTAGTCTCAGTCAATTACACAACTCAATTTAAACTCTGTACTAGGGATTATACAACAACAATGTATCTGGCTGGAGGAGAGTTTCTCCCTCCTGAAAACCTTCTGACTAATCCTGATATTTTAGAATGTGTATTATGGGAGTGGGTTTGGAGGATCTTTCTACTGTTAAATTCTAATCTTGTTATCCTAAAATGTAAATTGTTGGAATAGGTCTGGTAAAATTTTCACAAACTTGAGACATTTTTTTGATTCATTGTAATAACTAATTAAAAGGTATATAACTCCATTGCTAACACTAGCAAGGGGGTACTCTTTCTGCCCCCTTCTGATGTCTCTGTCAGAAGCTTTCTGTATCCTTTTTATGCTTTAATAAAATTCTATTGCACAAAAGCTCTGAGCGATCAGGCCTCATCTCTGGCCCCGGATTGAATTCTTCTCTTCCAAAGGCCAAGAATCCCAGAGTCTTTTCATGGGTCAGCAATAACCTTTCAAAAGTCTATATTTTATAACAAAAGATGATTTATAATTCTCAATGTGGAATGTGGATTCTACAGAAGTAGGAAATAACCTCTGGCTACATAAAATTGAGTGTACATATTTCTCTCTACTCCTTGTAACATCCTATGTTAATTGCTGTAAAGGATTAAGAATGGTATTAATTCATCAGACCAAACACACAAACAATGTCTTTTATAACATATCAAGTTAAAAAGCATATGAACAAGTACTAACTGACTTATCTGATCATAGGATACAGAGTGAACAAGAAGTGAGCTGACTGGCTCAAGAACTATACACTAAGAATTATATATTGGGGAAATCTGATTGAGATGGGTGGATTATACCTAGGTCAATTTATAGTTTGTGGTAAGATACTATAGTTTTACAAAAGATTAACATTGGAAAAAACTGGGCAAAGTTTATATGAGGTCTCTTTGCACTGCTTCTGATAGCTGCTTGTGACCTAAATTGTCTCAATGAAAGTTTTAACATTGAGTTTTAAATGAAGGTGGAGTTTACTTTCTGGTTCATCTGCATAAACTGTTTATATTATCATAATTGGGAATAAAGTGAAGTAGTGTAAACAGAGAGAGAAAGAGAATGCATGTATAGGGGAGGTATACAAGTATCACAGCCTTATGTAAAATATGGGAAGTTGAACAATATATAAAACTTATATGTAATTAAGGAATATATAATGATGCTACTAGATAAATAGAATTAACTACTACCAATAATAGTTGAAGATATAAGACTGCTTATACCTGGGAAGAGGGATTTTGGATCAGTGTTAGGAAAGACAACAAATAGCTACCTGCAATTTTAAGCTTTGTTGTTATTTTTAAATTACATATATATATACGTATATAACATTGTGTCTTGTTAATACTAAAAGTAAACATATTAAAAATATGTTAAAACATTAAATGAAAAATTAGATTAAAAATGTAGTGTTTTAAAGTAATATTTAAAGTAAATATCTGGATGGGAGACAAGGTGGTAGAAGTAGAAGCTCACCTCCTTTCAGAAGAACACCAAAATCAAACAAACTGCTGAATAACCATTGATTTTTAAAAAAGATTGGAACCTACCAAAAAAAATTTTTTTTCTACATCCAAAGACATAACCAGACGTAGCAGGGACACACTCCTGATATAATCAAATCCAACAGCCCAGGATGTGTGACCCACAAACTGGAGAATAACCACATAACAGATGTTCTCCCATTGGAGTGAGAGTTCTGAGCCCCATGTCAGGCTATGAAGCATCTTTTCTGACCACAACACTATGAGACTAGAAGTCAACTATAAGAACAAAACCCTGTAAAATACATATAAAAACACATAGAGTTAAATGCTATACTCTAAACGAATGAATCAAAAAGAAAGTCAAAGAGAAATTCAAAAGAAGTCAAAAAGGAATTCAAAAATTACCTAGAGACAAGTGAAAATATGACAATCTAAAGCCTATGGAATGTAGCAAAATCAGTTCAAAGAGAGGTTTACAGCAGCAATACATCAATTTTTAGAGAAAGACAAATCAAAACTCCAATGGAGATATCACATCACACCATCAAAATATCAACAAATACTAGATGCTGGAGAAGGTGTGGAGAAAAGGAAAATTTTCTACATTATTTGTGGGTTTGTTACCTGATGTAGCCACTATGGAGAACAGTATAGACATTCCTTAAAGAACTTAAAGTAGACCTACCACTTGACCTTGAATTCCTACTCTTGGGTATACACAGTAAGTCCCCTACATACAAATATTCAAATTGCAAACTTTTAAAGATGTGAATGTGCATTCACATGTCCAATCATGTAAGTTAGTTCATGTGTCTGGTGTACATTGTCATGTACATGCATCCCTTACAAGTTATTCTTCTGGGTACTTTACAGTATTATATAGAGTATAGTATCTTTATCTCAAGCTCAGGATGTCCAAAGCAAACATAAAAGCAACAGTACTGTAGCTGATTCTCCTAAGAAGTACCAAGAGGTAACAATGGAAACAAAATGAAAATAATTGAGATAGTGGAGCAAGTAAAAAAGATGGTAGGCATTGGTCATTCTTATAACATGAATTGTTTAACCATCAGCATGATTCTAAAGAACAAGGACCTAATCATGAAACATGTTAAGTTTGCTATACTGATGATGTCAGCAACAATACTGAAGAAATGTGGAAGAGAGATGGATGGAGAAACCTCTCAGAATGAGGATGCAGGATGAGCATCAAGTTAATGTTGATTCAAGAGAAAGCTAAAAGCCTTTATGAAAACTTGAAAAAGAAACATGAAGAATCAGAGGGCATATCTTTTAATGTCAGCCATGGATAGTTTCATTGGTTCTAGGCTAGAGCCATTCTTCACAACATAAAAGTAAGTGGCAAGGCAGAGAGTGCAGATATGGTAGCTGCCCAGAATTTCCTGAAATACTTTGAGAAAGTATTGATGAATTTGCTTATTTACCCAAGCAGTAGGCTTTTAACGTGAATGAGACAGGACTGTATTGTACTCAAAGAGGATGCCAGACCGAAGCTACATCAATAAGGAGGAAAAGTTGATGCCAGGCTATAAAGCAACAAAGGATAGGTTAACTCTGTTGTTTGGTGGCAATGCTTCCAGCAATATAAAGCTGAAACCTCTTTTAATTTATCATTCAGAGAACCCAAAAGCCCTTAAAAATGTAGCCAAGGCTCTCTTTCTGCTGTTTGGAAAAGTAACCCCAAAACCTGGGTTACACAGACCATTTTCCAGGACTGATTTTTCTGTCAATTTATCCTGTAAGTAGAGAAATATTGCTTAGAGAAGAACATTCTTTGCTGCTTAACAATGCTCCAGGCCACCCCCTCATTGATGGATGATTTTCATCCCAACATCAAAGTAGCACATCTGACACCAAATACTACATTGTTCATCAAACATATGAACCAAGAAGTTAGAGACTTGCAAGAAATATTATTTATTTTTTTAAATTTTATTTTATTTTTAAACTTTACATAATTGTATTAGTTTTGCCAAATATAAAAATGAATCCACCACAGGTATACATGTGTTCCCCATCCTGAACCCTCCTCCCTCCTCCCTCCCCATACCATCCCTCTAGGTCGTCCCAGTGCACTAGCCCCAAGCATCCAGTATCGTGCATCGAACCTAGACTGGCATCTCGTTTCATACATGCTATTTTACATGTTTCAATGCCATTCTCTCAAATCTTCCCACCCTCTCCCTCTCCCACAGAGTCCATAAGATTGTATTATTTATATCACACTTTTCTTCAGGCAGTAGAAGTGAGTGATGAATCAGAAACAACCTTGTGACAAATTTGGAAGGACTATAACATCTACAAGGCCATAAAAAACCATTGCTTTGCCTGATATTATGGCCATCACCATGAATGGGGTTTGAAAGAACCTTGGTCACAGTCTGTTCAAGATTTTCATGGATTTGAGAAGGTGGATGAGGAGTCCAAAGAGGTCTTCAGCAACTTAGTGACCCTCAGTAAGATGCTGGAGCTAAAACTTCAAGAGGATGACTTCATCGAACTCCTTACTATGCAACATGAAGAATTTAATAATGAAGACCCGATGGAATAGGGGGTCCAGAGAAAGGATGAAAAGAGACAAGGGGAAATAACCAAAGAACTGGAGAGATTCATGATGAAGTAAAGAGCAAGGGGATTTTCTTTATTTGAGGAAGTACTACTGGATTTTGAGGCACAGGGCCGAAACATAAAACAGTACATGGAGGCTGCAGCAGCTGTTCAGAATGCAATGCAGTGTGAGCATATCATTTATGATGAGAGAAAAAGAGCTACTGCTCAGACATGACTGGACCATTTTCTCAAGAGGGTAGATGGAATTGAATCTAGCAAAGAAGCAAAACCTGTGTCATCAGTGTCAGGAGTGAGTGAAATTGCAGTTTGTCCTCTGTGTCCTATTGCTGATGATCCTTCAGCTGTACCATCTCCCACCCTGTCTCCCTCCTCTAATCAGTAACTCTTCTTGCCTGGTCACTCAATGCCAACATCTGTGTGCCAGCTGTTGTACTGTACTTCTGTACTTTTCAAGGTACTATACTGTAAGATTAAGACTTGTTTTATTTCTGTATTTTTTTAAATGCATTACTTGTGTGAAAAGTATCAAATCTATTAGAGTACATATTACATAGTCAATCATGTTAGTTGGGTACCTAGGCTAATTTTTTTGGACTTAAAATTTGCTCACAGAACAGAACTCATTTGTATGGTAAGGGATTTATTATACCTGGAGAAACCATAATTCGAAAAGTTAGATGAGTCATGTTCATTTTAGGGCTTCCCAGTTGGCGCTAGTGGTAAAGAACATACCTGCCAATGCAAGAGACATAAGAAACTTTGGTTTAATCCCTGGGTCAAGAAGATCCCCTGGAAGAGGACATGGCAATCCACTCCAGTATTCTTGCTTGGAGAATCCCATGGACAGAGGAGCCTGGTGGGCTACAGTCCAGTCAGTATAGTTCAGTCACTCAGTTGTGTCCGACTCTTTGTGACCCCATGGACTGCAGCATGCCAGGCTTCCATGTCTATCACCAACTCCTGGAGCTTGCTCAAACTCAGGTGCATCGAATTGGTGATCCATCCAACCATCTCATCGTCCATTGTCCCCTTCTCCTCCTGCTTTCAATCTTTCTCAGCATCAGAGTCTTTTCCAAGGAGTCAGTTCTTCACATCAGATGGCCAAAGTATTGGAATTTCAGCTTCAGCATCAGTTCTTCCAATGAATATTCAGGACTTATTTCCTTTAGGATTGACTGGTTTGATCTCCTTGCAGGCCAAGGGATTCTCAAGAGCCTTCTCCAACACTACAGTTGAAAAGCATCAATTCTTTGGTGCCCAACTTTCTTTATGGTCCAACTCTCACATCCATACATGACTACTGGAAAAACCATAGATTTTACTAGATGAACCTTTGTTTGCAAAGTCTCTGCTTTTTAATATGCTGTCTAGGTCGGTCATAACTTTTCTTCCAAGGAGTAAGCGTCTTTTAATTTCATGGCTACCGTCACCATCTGCATTGATTTTGTAGTCTTTCAAAATAAAGTCTGTCACTGTTTTTATTGTTTCCCCATCTATTTGCCACAAAGTGATGGGACTGGATGCCATGATCGTAGATTTTTGAACGTTGAACTTTAAGCCAACTTTTTCACTCTCCTCTTTTACTTTCTTCAATAAGCTCTTGAGTTTCTTCACTTTCTGCCATAAGGGTGGTGTCATCTGCATATCAGGTTATTGATGTATTTTCCGTCAATCTTGATTCCAGCTTGTGCTTTATCCAGCCCAGCATTTTGCATGGTGTACTCTGCATATAAGTTAAATAGGCAGGATTACAATATACAGCCTTGACATATTCTTTCCCAATTTGGAACCAGTCCCAATTTGGCAAAGATTCAGACATGACTGAAACGACTTAGCAATCAGCAAGCAATGTTCATTTTAGCACTATGCAGATGGTGACTGCAGCCATGAAATTAAAAGATGCTTACTATTTGGAAGGAAAGTTATGACCAACCTAGATAGCATATTCAAAAGCAGAGACATTACTTTGCCAACAAAGGTCCGTCTAGTCAAGGCTATGGTTTTTCCTGTGGTCATGTATGGATGTGAGAGTTGGACTGGGAAGAAAGCTGAGTGTCGAAGAATTGATGCTTTTGAACTGTGGTGTTGGAGAAGACTCTTGAGAGTCCCTTGAACTGCAAGGAGATCCAACCAGTCCATTCTGAAGGAGATCAGCCCTGGATGTTCTTTGGAAGGACTGATGCTAAAGCTGAAACTCCAGTACTTTGGCCACCTCATGCGAAGAGTTGACTCATTGGAAAAGACTCTGATGCTGGGAGGGATTGGGGGCAGGAGGAGAAGGAGACGACAGAGGATGAGATGGCTGGATGGCATCACTGACTCAATGGACGTGAGTCTCCGTGAACTCCGGGCGTTGGTGATGGACAGGGAGGCCTGGCGTGCTGCGATTCATGGGGTCGCAAAGAGTCGGACACGACTGAGCGACTGAACTGAACTGAACAATAGTTAAGATGTGGAAGCAAACTAAGTGTTCACTGACAGAGGAGTGGATAAAGAAGATGTAGTACATATATAGTGGTACATTACTCAACCATGAAAAATAATAAAATAATGCCCTTTGCAGCAACATGGAAGGACCTAGAGATCATTCTATGTAAAGTAATCCAGGCAGAAAGAAAAATATATGATATCTCTTACATATGCAATCTCAAAAATTACAAATAAACTTGTATACAAAACAGAAATTGACCCATAGACATAGAAAAGAAGATTATGGTTACCATAGGGAAAAGGTCAGGGGGAGGGATAAATGAGAAGTTTGGGTTTCAGATATACTTATCTCTATATGGAAAACAGATAATCAACAGTATATACTGTACAACACAGGTGATTATACTCAATATTTCATAACCTATAAGATAAAAGAGTCTGAAAAATATGTGTATATGTATAAACTGCTGTACCGTTGAAACTAACACAATAATTATAAATCAACTGTACCTTAATTTTTAAAAATTAATAAAAAATTGATGTGTGGCAGAACCAATACAATATTGTAAAGTAATTAGCCTCCAATTAAATAAATTTAAATTAAAAATAAAAAAATAAAGTAAGTATCTAGCTAGGACATACATACAGATATGTAAGACTGGACTTATAATATTAACCATTCTTATCTCTGGACAGCTGCATTTTATTAATCAATAATCAGTGTATTTTTTAATATAAATTAACAATGTTTAGAATATTAGGAAATGGTTAGTTTTCTTCTTGTTTTTGAATTATTACTAGACACTCAACTTTTTAAACTTCTCATATAATTTTTACTTTCTTTTTCCATTAAAAAAAAAAAAAAACTGTGTTATAAGTATATGTAGACCCACACAGTTATAAATAATGTTTTCTGACAGGTTTGAAAATAAAATTATCTAAATACAAATAGAAGATTTCAGTATTATGGGTTTGGTCATGTTAGTCACAGCAAGTATGAAAATGTTATTCTATTACTATTTCTGCTTTCTGAACACCCCATGTCCTCAGCTCCAGGAAACCCATTGTAGGTAATGCGTCAGGGATTATGTCTATTCTGCTTATTATTACATCTGCAGGAACTATTGCCTGAAACATACTAAGTCCCCAATAAATATTTATTGAAGACAATTTCTATAGATACAAATGCTGCTTCTACCTTTACTGTCATTTTAGAAAATTTCCCATATTCAATTTTATAAAAATATTCATGTGTATTCTATTTAACAAATAGTATTTATTTAAAGCACATTGGCATCTTGACAAATCTAGAATATGATTTTGGTATAGTATTTGAGAAGTAGCCAAGTACTTTATTTCTTAATATATAACCAGTATTTCAACTACTATTTTTGAATAATCACAGTATCACCACTGATTTTAAATGACATTCTTATGTTAATACAGGACATTTTATTATTTGCAATTTGTAATTATGTTTGCCTTTTCCAGTTCCAGTATCATACAGAATTAATCATTTTATTTTTATTAAATATTTTAATGTAAGACACTATCTGCCCTTTTCTTTTAAATAACTAAATATGAGTAAATGGTATATGTCAAAATTCAACTAGAGCTACATAGAATGGAAAATTAAATACTGATGTATTTGAATAGTGCTTTTAATACCACCTTTCCCCATAGAATCCATTCTGATATATATTGCTTTACCCAATAGCCTTGTTGTTATGCCAATGCATATTTGTTGTGCTACTTTTTTCATGGTATATTTATTACCATTTCTTTCCCCACCCTTTAGTATTATTTTATTTTGAGTGGATCACTTATAAAGAGCATGTAGTTAATCTTTATTTTCTTTTACTAATTTAAAATTTGTCTTTCAAAGAATGTGGTTTTCTAAATGATAAAAAAATCAAATTTAAATAGTTAATATTTTAGTATGTTACACTAACTGACATCACATTCTGTAATTTAGAAAACTTCACATTGTTTCTGTTTGAAAGTTGTGACATCATTTTATCCTGTCTCCCAGCCCTTCTCTTTATCTTCTTAATATTTCCAAGGAAACTGACAGCTATTCAGAGATTTCATCTTCAATTTCTTTCTCAGCATCTTTGAATGGATGTCATCCAGGCAAGAGATTTGCATTTTTAGAGAGCAAATAAGTGCTCTGCAAAAATATCCTTTTTAAAAACCATCTCTCTGGGTTTTTAACCCACTGGGACGACCCAGAGGGATGGTATGGGGAGGGAGGAGGGAGGAGGGTTCAGGATGCGGAACACATGTATACCTGTGGTGGATTCATTTTGATATTTGGCAAAACTAATACAATTATGTAAAGTTTAAAAATAAAATAAAATTAAAATTAAAAAAAAAAAAAAAAACATCTCTCTTAGGCTTCATATCACTTTTTACCAGTGTAGAGTCTGCCTTTTATTGTCTGGGTGGCCATCCATCTGGCCAGAAAAAGCTGAAAACTGGTGTAAGCTTTTACTCATATTTAATACATTAGCAATAAGCCATTATCTTAAACTAAGCTGGGCTTTGTTTTCAGTATTATTTCATCATAAATATAATTTAAGAAATAATTTTATGATCACTTAATATAATTTCATTTATTTCACACAATGCATTTCATACAAATTTTGCTTAAAAAGTCTTTATAAGTTCATGTCAATTTGCTATAATTACTTCGAATATCTTGCTATTGTTTTTTATATTTAATTTCAATAACTGAACTCTTCAGATACCCTTACTAATTTCTCCTCTCAGGATTTGTGACTATATCTTCAGAATTTATTTCTGAAAGCAATCCATTATTATTCTGTTTCCTGTTAATGAATCCTATGAAGAGTGAAAGTCACCCAGTCATGTCCAATTCTTTGCGACCCCATGGACTATACAGTCCATGGAATTCTCCAGGTCAGAATGCTGGGGTGGGTAGCCTTTCCTTTCTCTAGGGAATCTTCCCAACCCAGATCTCCCACATTGCAGGTGGATTCTTTACCAGCTGAGCACAAGGGAAGCACAAGAATACTAGAGTGGGTAGTCTATCCCTTTGCCAGTGGTTCTTCCCCACCCAGGAACTGAACTTGGGTCTCCTGCATTGCAGGTGGATTCTTTTACCAACTGAGGTATCAGGAAAGCTAATGAACCCTATACTACCTTACAAATGCTGAAACTTCAATTGTTTTTTTGTTGTTGTTGTTGTTATTAATCTCTGAGAATTAAAAATATATATATATATTTGCCCTTTGAAGGGTGTGTATTTGCCTAGACTCAAGTAACCAACTTTGACAATAATAAATTCTAAGTGTTCAGATTGAATCTCTTCCAGATTTTCTGTCATTTCAACTTCTGTGCCAGTCAGTTACTTCTTATTGGCTGGAATTAAGTACAGAGTAGCAATTCCTCTCATCATTCTCTCTGGCTTCTAAGAGATTAAATTGACTGTAGGCCCTCCAAGTATTTACCAAACCCAGCTTTTAATAGAATGAGTTTTGTGGAAGGTCTAGAAGATTAAATCTTACTTCTTTATAATGCTGTCAGTTCTTTAAACTGAGTTTCTTTTCCTTATCTATTATATGAGATTGTGATACTTTATCTTGCTAGTCTATTTTACATTTTTTTTAAAGAACTAAATCAAGAATGCTGAAATAACTTGAAAATTATTGAAAAGTCCTTTACAAATGTGGTATGGATTTTATTTTATGTGTGCTTTTTAAAACAGCTTTGTTTATTTGGGCTACAAATTCTACAATATTAGAACTCTCAATTTTTTTTTTCTACCATGTGGAACATACGTAAATAGGTAGGTTATTAAACACAATTTACTTTAGTATCTACCATAAACTAGACACACAATTAGACCAATAATAAATAGTTAATTATCAACATAATTAATATGAATAATTCATTCAGGATTTAACAGTTACTCAATTTAGCACAACTACTTGGAAGGAACAATGAAAAGTGAAAGTGTTAGTCGCTCAGTCATGTCCAACTCTTTGCAACCCTGTGGACTGTTGCCTGCCAGGTTTCTCTGTCCGTGGTATTCTCCAGGCAGGAATATAGGAGTGGTTAGTCCGTCCTTTCTCCAGGGAATCTTCCTGACCCAGAGATTGAGCCTGGGTCTCCTGCATTGCAGGCAGATTCTTTACCATCTGAAGCATCAATTCATTTAAGATTTAACAGTTACTCTACTTGATAGGAACAATAAATATCTTCAAAGATGTCCACCTCTTAATCACCAGAACCTGATAACTATGTTAAGTTACATGGCAAAGGGGAATTACAGCAGATGGAATTAAGGTTGTTTATCAGCAAAGCTTAAAATAGAGAAAGTATCCTGAATTACTGAGGTGGACCCAATGTAATCACAAGAGTCCTTAAAAATGAAAGAGGGAGATAGGTGGAAGAGTTATAGTCAGAATGATTAATTCTAAGTGCAATTGGTTGGAGGAAGCTGATTGGATTGAGGAAGACTTCCATTAGCCAGGGAAGGTGAGTGGACTCTACAAGCTGAAAGACGCCAGGGACTGGAGTCTGTTAGAACCCACAGAAGGAATGCAGCCCTGACAGCATCTTGATTTTAGCCCAATGAGACCTGTTTCAGATTTCTGAACTCCTGAACTGTAATAAATTTGTGTTGTTCTAAGTCACTACATTTGTGGTCTTTAGTTTCAGCAGTCATAGAAAACTGGTACAACCTATATTAGTTTGTATTATTAGCACTATAACAAAATGAACACATTTCTGTATAAAACTGTTGTTGACAACGATATGAATTTAGCAACCACAGTTGTAGAACAGTGCAAACAGATGTCTTTTACTATTATAAGTGCATTCACTTTGATAAAATGACCAAATGAGAAGAGAGGTGAAACAATTGCTTTATGCCTTTTCTAAGACATTTACTTAAGATGATTTCTTCCTTGACAATTCTCTTTCTAATCAATATGAAGCACTTTATTGTTTACGCACATTGCTAACCATTCAAAAATTGAACAAATAAACCAATTTCTCTGTAATTTCATTAGGCAATTTTTTAAAACATAGTTCTTATGAATATTGTTCCTAACAAACTAGGGACTTTTTAACAAGTTGGATGAAATCATAAGATTAAGGTAATGCAAAGTACTGTCTTCACAAAATTATAGGCATTTAAGAATGCACATCAGAATGCATCTAAGAATCACTGCAGATGGTGACTGCAGCCATGAAATTAAAAGATACTTGCTCCTTGGAAGAAAAGCTATGCCCAACCTACATAACATATTAAAAATCCGAGACATTATATTGCTGACAAAAGTTTGTCTAGTCAAAGCTATGGTTTTTCCAGTGGTCATGTATGGATGTGAGAGTTGGACTATATAGAAAGCTGAACAACAAAGAATTGATGCTTTTGAACTATGGTGTTGGAGAAGATCTTGAGAGTCCCTTGGATGGCAAGGAGATCCAACCAGTTCATCCTAAAGGAAATCAGTCCTGAATATTCATTGGAAGGACTGATGTTGAAGCTGAAACTCCAATACTTTGGTCACCTGATGCGAAGAACTGACTCATTGAAAAAGACCTGGATCCTGGGAAAAGATTGAAGGCAAGAGGAGAAGGGGACGACAGAGGATGAGATGGATGGATGGCATCACTGACTTGATGGACATGAGTTTGAGCAAGCACCAGGAGTTGATGATGGACTTGGAGGCCTGGCGTGCTGCAGCTCTTGGCATCACAAAAAGTTGGACACAAATAAGTGATTGAACTGAAGAATGCACAAGTGTGCACACATATACAAAAGCACCTGTCCATGGTGAAGCTAAGATGGTTTTAGGAAAGAAAATATTTGTCTGTATATTATATAGATACAGAATTTCCAGAAGATATGAACTTAATAAAATCAGATGAGTTTTCTTTAAAACAAGAAAATATATATTTTAGAAGAAATATTTTCATCATTTAATTAATCTGTAGTTTGTTATTACTTATTTGTTCTTAATTTCTCCTTTTATGCAAAGGTTTGCAGAAATAATTAAATCTTCTCAGAGCAGTTAATTTATTGACACATTTTTTGTTGATTGAGTAATGCTTATTTTTCTTGGTATATCGTAAACTCATGGAATCAAGGTTCATAAATAATTTTTTCATTATTTAATCTCTAGAGCCCAGGCTTTGTGATAGAGTATGTATCAATGAATATTTATTTAGTAAAATGTTTTTTCTATAGAATGAGGTTTCAATATTATTAAGGTCTTTCATTTTCTGAAAGTTATAGATAGAAAAACATCTATTAAAAAAACTGGGTGAAATTTGTTCTATGCTAAATGACAAAAAAGCTTAGAGATTAATATTTTGTAGCATCTCCTGGATGATGTCCAGCAAATACACGGCCATAAAGACGAGGAAAAAAATCCTTATTTAAGTTCCAAATTAAAAACTTCAAAATGATTTACTGGATGTCACAGGTGGTCATTGAAGGAAAAGATATCTAAGATCCCTAAGACTCTATGGCATTAGAAACTAGTTCAGCTTTTGGTACATTCTGTTATTTGAAAAAAAAAAGGAAGGAAGTAGCTACTTCAGATAACTATGATTTTTACTGCTATAATACCTCTATACTAAAATATATTGATAAAAATATCTGGGGATGTTAGGTTTATAATGCCTTTTCAAGGATGCTATAATTTATAAGTCAGACATAGAAAACTATAGATCAATGCAATTACATTTACAACTAGACTTTTAAAGTATGCTTTGTTTTTAACCTAGTGACATAAAATAAATCCTTGAAAATGCCCGTATTCAAAGAAGTTACCCTATAGACAGGAAATGACAGTGGCAAAAAGACATGCCCACATGATGTGATTGCACTGATAAAAATGAAGTTTTTCATTTTGAAGCAACATTGCCAAAGCAAGGTCTTGTCTAAATTAAAGGCAATCTATTGAGAGGAAAAAACCAGAGGAACAAAATAATCTAGATATTTTTAAATGGAAGAAAATTTTAATACAAATTAAGTTCCCAAAATGTGTTCTCATCTGTTATAATATTTAAATACCTCACATCTTTCCAGGATCTAAGTAGTGTTTAATAATGTCAAAGCAGTCAGGGCAAATAGTTCAAGTGAAAGAAGAATCTTAGTTCTGCTTGATAATACATCTGGCCCATTGAATTTTACACAACTCATTTTTTTTTAAACTATTGTCCTATAATTAAATTTGAAAAAATTTCTTTACTGAATTTGTACTCAATTATAAATGACAAATGCACACAAATATGCATAGATATATGTAGTAAAATAATAAAGAATACATATAAAAATTAAACAGAGGTAGAGCACTTACCCTTTTATTTGTCAGATCATAAAAAGAAGGGAATCCAAAACAGGAAAAAAAAAATTAAGTGTTCATGTTGAATAGAAATTAATGAGATGAAAGTGAAAGTGGAGAGTGAAAAAGTTGGCTTAAAGCTCAACATTCAGAAAACGAAGATCATGGCATCCAATCCCATCACTTCATGGCAAATAGAAGGGGAAACAGTGGAAACAGTGTCAGACTTTATTTTTCTGGGCTCCAAAATCAAGACGCTTACTCCTTGGAAGGAAAGTTATGACCAACCTAGATAGCATATTCAAAAGCAGAGACATTGCTTTGCCAACAAAGGTCTGTCTAGTCAAGGCTATGGTTTTTCCAGTGGCCATGTATGGATGTGAGAGTTGGACTGTGAAGAAGGCTGAGTGCCGAAGAATTGATGCTTTTGAACTGTGGTGTTGGAGAAGACTCTTGAGAGTCCCTTGGACTGCAAGGAGATCCAACCAGTCCATTCTGAAGGAGATCAGCCCTGGGTGTTCTTTGGAAGGAATGATGCTAAAGCTGAAACTCCAGTACTTTGGCCACCTCATGCGAAGAGTTGACTCATTGGAAAAGACTCTGATGCTGGGAGGGATTGGGGCAGGAAGAGAAGGGGACGACAGAGGATGAGATGGCTGGATGGCATCACTGACTCGATGGACGTGAGTCTCAGTGAACTCCGGGAGTTGGTGATGGACAGGGAGGCCTGGTATGCTGCGATTCATGGGGTTGCAAAGAGTCGGACACGACTGAGCGACTGATCTGATGTGATCTGATCTGTGCTTAATTTTAAAATATATAAAATAAGTTATTTAATTATGAACAAGCTGCAGAAGGTTTTACTATTCTGATCATGATGATAAATCACTGATATGAGATGTAGCATATTAATGTTTACCATCTTGTGATAATCACTTATGATACAGTATATACATAGGTCTAATATCAGTTCAACAGCTAAACAGGTTTCCAGGTTTCAGAGTGGCCATGCATGTGAAATGAGGATAATTCCTACCTGGTACATTTTTGGTAGTGATTTGAGATATGTGTAAACTGGCCCAGATGGTATATGGTACAGAGAAGAATTATAATATGTAAAAAGAAAGATACATTACTGGTTTTATGTGGCTCACTCAAAATTGAATATTATTTAATTTAATTCAGATGACCATTATATTTACTACAGTGGGCAGGAATCCCTTAGAAGATATGGAGTAGCCCTCATAGTCACCAAAGAGTCCAAAATGCAATAATTGGGTACAATCTCAAAAATGTCAGAATGATCTTTGTTTCCAAGGCAAACTATTCAATATCACAGTAATCCAAGTCTATGCCTCAACCACTAATGCCAAAGAAACTGAAATTGAATGATTCTATGAAAAAGACCTAGAACTAACACCCAAAAGAAAGATGTACTTTTCACCATAAGGGACTGCAATGCAAAATAGGAAGTCAAGAGATACCTGGAGTAACAGGCAAGTTTAGCCTCAGAGTACAAAACAGGGAAAAGGCTAAGAGATCTTGACAGAAGAATGCACTGTTCATAGAAAACTCCCTGTTCCAACAACACAAGAGACAACTCTACACATGGATATATCCAGATGGTCAACATCAAAACATATTGATTATATTCATTGCAGCTGAGGATGGAGAATCTCTATACAGTCAGTAAAAAACAAGACTTGGAGCCTACTGTGGCTCAGATCATGAATTCCTTATTGCCAAATTCAGACTTAAATTAGAGAAAGTAGAGAAAACCACTAGGCCATTCAGGTAGGTCCTTAATCAAATCCCTTACAATTACCCGGTAGAAGTAAGAAATAGATTCAATGGATTAGAACTGATAGAAAGTGTCTGAAGAACTATAGATGGAGGTTCGTAATATTCTACAGGAGGGTGATCAAAAACAACCCCTAAAAAAAGAAGTGCAAAAAGGCAAATTGGTTATCTGAGAAAAGAAAGTGAATTCGCTTAGTCATGTCTGACTCTTTGTGACCCCATGGACTGTATCTTGCCAGAGTTCTCCATCCATGGGATTTTCCAGGCAAGAATACTGGAGTGGATTGCTATATATCTTTCTCCAGGGGATCTTCCCAACCCAGGGGCCAAACCTGGTTTTCCCACGTTGCAGGCAGACTCTTTACTGTCTGAGCCACCAGGGAATTCTTAGGTCTTACAAAGCTGAGAAAAGAAGAGAAGCAAAATTCAAAGGAGAAAAAGAAAGTTGGATGCATCACATTCAGAGTTCCAAATAATAGCAAGGAGAGATAAGAAAGCCTTCCTAAGTGAACAATGCAAAGAAATAGAGGAAAACTATAGAATGGAAAAGACTAGAGAGCTCTTCAAAAAAATTACAAATACCAAGGGAGTATTTCATGCAAAGATGGGCGGATTAATGACAGAAATGGTATGGACCTAACAGAAGAAGAAGATATTAAGAAGAGGTGGCAAGAATACACAGAAGAGCTATTTTAAAAAGGATCTTAATAAATCAGATAACCACAATGGTGTGATAATTGACCTAGATTCAGACACCTTGCAGTGCAAAGTCAAGTAGCCTTTGGAAGGATCATCACAATGAACAAAGCTAGAGGAGATGATGGAGTTGCAGGTGAGCTATTTCAAATCCTAAAAGATGATACTCTGCAAGTGTTGCACTCGATATGCTAGGAAATTTGGAAAACACGGCAGTGGCCACAGGACTGGAAAAGATCAGGTTTCATTCCAATCTTAAAGATGGGCAGTGCCAAAGACTGTTCAAACTACTGCACAGTTGCACTCATTTCACATGCTTTCAAAGTAATGCTCAAAATTATCCAAGTTAGGCTTCAACAGTACATGAACCAAGAAATTCCAGGTGTTCAAGCTGGACTTAGAAAAGACAAAGGAACCAGAGATCAAATTGTCAAATTCCACTGTATCATAGAAAAAGCAAGACAATTTCAGAAAAACATACTTCTGCTTCATCGACTATGCCAAAGCTTTTGACTGTGTGGTGCACAACAAACTTGTGGAAAATTCTTAAAGAGATGGGAATACCAGACCACCTTACCTGCCTCCTAAAAAATCTGTATGCATGTCAAGAGCAACAGTTAGAACCAGAGGTGGAACAATGGACTGGTTCAAAATTGGGAAAGGAGTATGTCAAGGCTGAATATTGTCATCCCATTTATTTAGTTTATATGCAGAGTACATCACGTGAAATGCTGGGCTGGATGAAGCACAAGCTGGAATCAAGATTACCAGGAGAAATATCAGGAATCTCAGACATGCATATGACACCACCCTTATGGCAGAAAGCAAGTAGGACCTAAAGAGCCTCTTGTTGAAGGTGAAAGAGGACAGTGAAAAAGCTGACTTGAAACCCAACATTCAAAAAACGAGGATCATGGAATCCAGTCCCATCTCTTCACGGCAAATAGATGGGGAAACATTGGAAACAGTGACAGATTTAGTTTCTTGGGCTCCAAAATCACTGCAGATGGTGACTGCAGTCTTGAAATTAAGGCACTTGCTCCTTGGAAGAAAAGCAATGACAAACCCAGACAGCATATTAAAAAGCAGAGACATTACTTTGCCAACAAAGGTCCATATAGTCAAAGCTATGGTTTTTTACAATAATCATATATGGATGTAAGAATTGGACCATAAAGAAGGCTGAGCACCAAAGAACTGATGCTTTTGAACTGTGGTGTTGGAGAAGACTCTTGAGAGTCCCTTGGACTGCCAGGAGAACCAACCAGTCAATCCTAAAGGAAATCAGTCCTGAATATTCATTGGAAGGGCTGATGCTGAAGCTGAAGCTCGGATACTTTGGCCATTGGATGCAATGAGCTGACTCATTAGAAAAGACTCTAATACTGTAAAAAAAAATTGAAGGTAGGAGGAAAACGGACAGAGATCAAGATGGTTGGATAGCATCACCAACTCAATTGGCATGAGTTTGAGCAAGCTCTGGGAGATGGTGAAGTACATGTAAGCCTAACATTCTGCAGTCTATGGGGTTGGACATGACTGAGTGAGTGAACAACAACAATGAAGAGATTTCTTTATTGAATAGAAAGGCTCTTGAACATAAAGACAGAGGCACACATACATTCTAAATATAATTTCATTTTAAAGGGCATCAGGCTTAGAGGCACTAGAGTGAAAATTCATTCAGATGAAATACACCCTTACATCCACAGGCTATAAAAGTTTAAGGTTGATTTTTGGCGGTCTACTTAGGAAACATAAAATGGGCCATTGATTTTGTTGACTTTTTTTTTTTTTTTTAGGAACAAATATAAGTAACTAAGATTTTCTAGCTCTAACAGCCATGGCAAATATTTCAATAGAAAATGACCTTTCTATTAAAGTAGAATAAAATAATAGTCTTTTTGTATCCCTAGAGCAATAAACTTTATTCACATCCTCTTGGCCTAAACTCCTTCTGAAAATTACTTCATTGTTCAATGGCAACATTTTGCTTTTTAACTGTGATGATTATTAAGGCTTTATTATTCAAATATGAAATACACTTAAAAAATACAAGAGCTTTATGATCAGCTCATAATTTCTCATTGTTTCATATAAATTCCATTTTATCATGTAAAAATCATTACTTTTATCTGTAGGTTTCTTGGGGTTTTAAACACTGGAGTCCATCTTTAGAAAATATTACTCCCTTTTAGTATTGCCCATTGCTATTCAGAGAAAAAGTAAAACTAGAGGTTAGAAGCAACACAAAATAAAAAGATTAACTTTTGTTTTTGCTTTTTTTTGTGGGTCATTGTCTATTACACTATATTCAAGTAGCTAAAATTCTTGTTAAATGGTAATACCTAGGAATTTTGAGGAAGTTTGAGAACAGTTTAATGAGTATTCAAAGTATTTACGGAAGTCTTACTGTCATTTATATTGTCTTTATAACAATTTGTTTATAAATTCTAGGAAAATGTGAACACACCTAACAAATATGTGTGTGTGTGTGTGTGTGTGTATATATGTGTATATATATATATATATATATATATGTATATAATTTAAAAATTATGATGGCCTTAACCTTATACACTAAGAATAATATGATTCCTAAAGAAAAAGATATGTATAATTTGTTGATGATTGCTGTATTATTCTTCTACAAATCAAAATATCACAGACTGGGTGACTTGAACAATAGACATTTATATATCTATTTTCTCACAGTTCTGGAGACTAGAAGTTCAAGATCAAGATCAGAGTTGTTTTCTGTTGAGACCTCTCTTCTGACCTGTAGACTGCCACCTTCTCACCATGTTGGTATACAAACTTTTTCTGTGTGTTCACTGAGAAGAAGAGGAAGAAGAGGGACAGAGGCAGGTATACTATATCTGCTTCACTAGATTTGCCCCAACCTTATGATCTTTTAAAATCTTAATTATATAAGATTAAAAGGTCTTATTATGCATAAAGTTCTTATCTCCAAAATACAGTCATAAGGGCTAGGGCTGCAAAACATGACTTTGAGGGGGGCACACAGTTCACTTCACAACAGTGGTGTTGTTTTTGTTTGTACACTCACTTAATCATCACATCTATTAAGGATCTGCTATGAGCCAGGCACTGATTAAATGGAACTTATAATATAGCCATTACATTATAATGGCTGGATGAAGCACAGGCTGGAAACAAGATTGCTGGGGAAAATATCAATAATCTCAGATACACAGATGACACCACCCTTAGGGCAGAAAGCAAAGAAGAACTAAAGAGCTTCTTGATGAAAGTGAAAGAGGAGAGTGAAAAAATTAGTTTAAAACTCAACATTCAAAAATCTAAGATCATGGCATCTAGTCCCGTCACTTCATAGCAAATAGATGGGAGAAGCAATGGAAACAGTGAGAGGCTTTATTTATTTATTTTTTTTTTCAGCTCCAAAAATCACTGCAGATGATGACTGCAGCCATGAAATTAAAACACTCTTGCTTTTTGGAAGAAAAGCTATGACCAACCTGGACAGATACTAAAAAGTAGAGACATTACTTTGCCGACAAAGGTCCATCTATTTAAAGCTATGATTTTTCCAGTAGTCATGTATCAATGTGAGAGTTGGACTATAAAGGAAGCAGAGCACTGAAGAATTGATGCTTTTGAACTGTGGTGTTGGAGAAGCCTCTTGAGAGTCCTTTGGATTGCAAGGAGATCCAACCAGTCCATCCTAAAGGAAATCAGTCCTGAATATTGGAAGGACTGATGCTGAAGCTGAAACGCCAATCCTTTGGCCACCTGATGCAAATAACTGACTCATTAGAAAAGACCTTGATGCTGGGAAAGATTAAACTCAGGTGGAGAAAGTGACAACAGAGAATGAGATGGTTGGATAGCATCATTAACTCACAGACATGAGTTTGAGCAAGCTATGGGAATTGGTGATGGACAGGGAGGCCTGACGTGCTGCATTCTATGGGGTTGCAAAGAGTCAGACACAACTGAGCAACTGAATTGAACTGATAATGTAACTAGGAAGACATTTATTAACTGTGATGAGTGTTAAAGGGGGCAAAAGTTATAAAATGAAAATGTAAATAAGGAGACCTAACTTAAGTAAGTTAATGCTAGTGATAATCCCTGCTTTCATAAATTATCATTGTAGAGAAAATAAAAATGTTTTTGCACATAAATGTGACATATTTCATGTTTTTTCTCTATTTGTGTATTTTTTGTGTTTGTCTCTTTGGTTATAATAACCACAATAATTCAATGGTGAACTATGCAAATATGCATAAGCTCTTTAGTTTATATGAGAATTTACATTGGCTTAAATGCTCAAAGCACTTTAAACCACATTACACTATTTGACCTGTGCAAATATTAGGAGGTAGCTGACATAGGTCATGTTCAAAAGAAGTAAGTTCAGTTGAATAAAATCTCAGCATAAGATAGTTAAGTGACTTCTGAAAATAAGTGGTAGCATGATAATTTAAATTTCAAGTGATTGATTTTTTAAAATTCAGTTTTATTGGTTGCATCGCGTTGACTTTCTTAGCCTAATTTATTCTTTTTTGGAAATTGACAGGAAATTTTATTTTGTTGTTTAAAAATACATTGTTTCA
Source organism: Bos indicus (assembly GCF_029378745.1). Taxonomy (NCBI): domain Eukaryota; kingdom Metazoa; phylum Chordata; class Mammalia; order Artiodactyla; family Bovidae; genus Bos; species Bos indicus. The sequence continues at coordinate 11,980,102 of NC_091761.1, read as the reverse complement.
TACTTTCTGTAATATTTTTGCACAATTTCTTATTTTGATTAAATTTTTATGGAAATCACATATGTAAGTAAATAAATATATAGATAAGTTCAGATTGACTTAACACTAATACTTTTGTGGTTTTTCAGCTGCACCATGTGGCTTACGGGATCTTAGTTCCCCCATCAGAGATCGAACTCAGGTCCCTTGCAATGGAGGTGCAGAATCATAACCCCTGGACTGTCAGAGAAGTTCCTAATACTAATTTCTTAAAAGGTATATATCTTCATCACAAACTGATTTGTTATATCAAGAAGAACTGATCAAAGTCCATTCTCATTAGGTGTGTAAAATACTCAAAATGACTTAATAGGCACTGCTCTTGTTTCAGAGGGAATCATACCACTAGTGAGAATTCACATAATTTTAAAAGATATTTCAATGTACTGTGATAAACATTATGATAAAGTGTATGGGCATATATACAGAATTATCTCATGTGCTTTGAGAAGGTTTAGGAGTGTCATATTTTAGAACATTAACTCCATTCTGTTCAGTCACTCAGTTGTTTCCGACTCTTTGAGAATCCATGAATTGCAGCAAATCAGGCTTCCCTGTCCATCATCAACTCCCAGAACTTGCTCAAACTTATGTCCACTGAGTCAGTGATGTCATCCAACCATCTCATTCTCTGTCGTCCCTTTCTCTTTCTGCCTTCAATCTTTCCCAGTGATGGGTATTCTCTAAGGAGTCAGTTCTTCACATCATGTAACCAAAGTATTTGTGCTTCAGCATCAGTCCTTCCAATGAATATTCAGGATTGATTTTCTTTAGGGTCGATTGCCTAAATCTCCTTGCACTTCTTCTCCAGCACCACAGTGTAAAGCATTAATTCTTCAGCGCTCAGCTTTCTTTATGGTCCAGCTCTTACATTCATACATGACTACTGGAAAAACCATAGATTTGACTAGACGGACCTTCGTTGGCAAAGTAATGTCTCTGTTTCTTAATATACTGTCTAGTTTTGTCATTGCTTTTCTTCCAAGGAGCAAGCATCTTTTAATTATATGGCTGCAGTCACCATATACAGTGATTTTGGACCCCAAGAAAATAAAGTCTCTCACTGTTTCCATTGTATCTCCCATCTATTTGCCATGAAGTGATGGCACCAGATGCCATGATCTTTGTTTTTTGAATGTGAAGTTTTAAGCCAGCTTTTTCACTCTCCTCTTTCACTTTCATCAAGAGGCTCTTTAGTTCTTCTTTGCTAACCTGAATATCTGAGGTTATTGATATTTCTCCCAGAGATCTTGATTCCATATTGTGCTTCTTCCAGCCCAGCATTTCTCATGATGTAATCTGCATATAAGTTAAGTAAGCAGGGTGAAAATATACAGCCTTGGCATACTCCTTTCCCAGTTTGGAACCAGTCTGTTGTTCCATGTCCAGTTCTAACTGTTGCTTCCTGACCTGCATACAGATTTCTCAAGAGGCAGATCAAGTGGTCTGGTATTCCCATCTCTTTCAGAATTTTCCACAGTTTACTGTGATCCACACAGTCAAAGGCTTTGGCATAGCCAATAAAGCAGAAATAGATGTTTTTCTGGAACTCTCTTTCTTTTTCAATGATCCAATGGATGTTGGCAATTTGATCTCTGGTTCCTCTGCCTTTTTTAAAATCAGCTTGAACATCTGGAATTTCATGGTTCACATACTGTTGAAGCCTAGCTTGGAGAATTTTAAGCATTACTTTACTAGCATGTGCTGCTTCTGCTAAGTTGTTTCAGTCGTGTCTGACTCTGTGTGACCCCATAGACAGCCTCCTACCAGGTTCCTCTGTCTCTGGGATTCTCCAGGCAAGAACACTGAAGTGGGTTGCCATTTCCTTCTCCAATGCATGGAAGTGAAAAGTGAAAAGTGAAAGTGAAATCGCTCAGTCATGTCCTACTCTTAGCGATCTCATGGACTACAGCCTACCAGGCTCCTCTGTCCATGGGATTTTCCAGGCAAGAGTACTGGAGTGGGGTGTCATTGCCTTCTCCGACTAGCATGTGAGATGAGCGCAATTGTTGAGTAATTTGAACATTCTTTGGCATTGCGTTTCTTTGGGATGTTCTTACACTGTTGCAAACATTCTAGGTCCCACAAGAGATTCCCTGTCTTGGCGATCTGGCAATGAGACTGAGAACCCCTAGGGAATTTGACTTTGAACGTCAGTGGGATTTGAATACAGAACTTCCACAGACTGGGGAAACAGACTTTTGGAGGGCACAAACAAAATATTGTGCACACCAGGACCCAGGAGAAAGGAGCAGTGACCCCACAAGACACTGCACCAGACTTGCTTGTGAGTGTTCAGGAGTCTCTGGTGGAGGTATGGGTCGACAGTGGCCTGCCACAGAGTCAGAGGCACTGAATACAAGAGTTCTGGGAACCATGGGGTGTCCTGGCATACGTCCTTTTGAAGGAGATCACCTTTACCACCATTACCCCTACCATACTGCTACCATAGTTAGGCCTCAGGCCAAACTACAGGGAGAAAACATAGCCCCACCCATCAACAGAAAACTGGATTAAAGATTTACTGAGCTTGGCCACACCCATCAGAGAAAGACCCAGATTCCCCTGCAACCAGTGTCTCTCATCAGGAAGCTTCCACAAGTCTTTCATCCTTATCCATCAGAAGGCAGACAGAATGGAAACCACAATCACAGAACATTTACAAGGACTACTAAAATTTATCTAGGTAAAAAGGAAGTTAAATACGGAATATTGTTTTCAAAGACCCAAGAATAAGGGAAAGCATAAATACTAAAGCAGCTTCAGTAAGTGCTATATGGTTTACATATACAAGAAAAAGTGAGAATGATGAGAGATGGAACAAAGGAGGTGATAATTGTTAACTTCTCTTAAGCTTTGTGTGCTAAAAGTTTTAATAGTTACCTTCTCTTGAACTCTGTGTGCCAAAACTTTCTTCTAGTCCTGCATATGGGTTATCTCAGGCATTCTCTGAAAAATCATACAGATTTTTCTGTAAATATTATATGTTAAACCATGTATTATAGTTGGTAAGACATGATATGGCAGCCTAACAACTATTAGCTGTGCAACTCTAGGGAAGTTATTAACCTCTCTGTGCCTTAGTTTCTTCATCTGTAAAATGGGAAAATGGAAGTCCATCTACTTGATAGTTACATTATAAGGATTATGTGAACTATCAAATAAAAAGCACTTAGACAGCACCTGGCATATGATAAGCACGTGTTTTAGTTATTAATAGTATTATTTTTCCACACTTTATATTTGCTGAAACTATTGTGGTGGTCCTTTCAACATATAAGCCAGAATACACTAGGACTCTGATCAAAAGCTTGGGTTGGAGTCCCAGCTCACATATGGAATGAGATTCAAGGCTCTCAAAACTGACCTCAACTTTTACCATCCTCTCTTTCCTTTCTCCACTAAAGCTTCATTGGCCACTCAACTGTTAGTCAAACATTCTACTTCAGAATATTAAACTCTCATTGTGCCCTCTAATCAAAAAGTTCTTCCCCATTTCCCAGCTAAAGAAAATTAGCTTAGATATCATTTTATTTTCAAATGAACAAATGTTTAAATGCCCAATATCCAAATTTTGATGAGACTTTGCCAGGTTACCTGAATGATTGTGGTCCTGTAAGTATAAAATAAATGAAAGGCGAAATAAATGAGTATGTTCTGGGTAACATATTATTAAAAATTAAAAAGGGTAGAAGCTCTATTGTATAAAATAATCAGAAAAAAATTTTATTTAACCAAAAGTTAGTGAACCTGAAGTAAAATTGGCTTGGGCAAACCAAACATCTTGTTCTTATAACTAAAAAGACACAATGTGAAACAAATGGATCCAAAGATTTAGATATTATCATCAGGTTGGTCTGTTTATCTAATAATTTGATTCATTTTATGTCAACCTTATTATCTCATACTGCAGATATACTTTCTCTATATTATAGGAAAGAAAAACATGGCTACAAATATTTGCAAGATTTTACAATACCAGGAACTTATCACTAACCTGTATATACCAAAGGACTTCTCTATCCCTAGATTATATAACATGTAAAGCATATATATACAAACATACATGTATATACATATACACACATTCCAATTTTATAAATCATATTAGAATGTATATATACTTATGTTCATAAAATAAAGAAAAATGTCTCTATATATTATAATATATTTAATAGTTATATAATATTGTGGAATATATATATTCCAATCAGCCAAGGTGTAGTCACAGTATTGATTAACCAGATCTTATTCAAAAGCCTTCCCCTGAAGAAGGCAAAGGAGATGTGGTGGCCATATTCTTCAATTTCAGTCAGTTCAGTTCAGCCGCTAAGTCGTGCCCGACTCTTTGGGACCCCATGAATCACAGCACACCAGGCCTCCCTGTCCATCACCAACTCCCGGAGTTCACTCAAACTCACGTCCATCGAGTCAGTGATGCCATCCAGCCATCTCATCCTCTGTCATCCCCTTCTCCTCCTGGCCCCAATCCCTCCCAGCATCAGAGTCTTTTCCAATGAGTCAGCTCTTCACATTAGGTGGCCAAAGTACTGGAGTTTCAGCTTTAGCATCATTCCTTCCAAAGAACATCCAGGGCTGATCTCCTTCAGAATGGACTGGTTGGATCTCCTTGCAGTTCAAGGGACTCTCAAGAGTCTTCTCCAACACCACAGTTCAAAAGCATCAATTCTTTGACACTCAGCTTTCTTCCCAGTCCAACTCTCACATCCATACATGGCCACTGGAAAACCATAGCCTTGACTAGACAGACCTTTGTTGGCAAAGTAATGTCTCTGCTTTTCAACATGCTATCTAGGTTGGTCATAACTTTCCTTCCAGGGAGTAAGCGTCTTTTAATTTCATGGCTGCAGTCACCATCTGCAGTGATTTTGGAGCCCCCCAAAATAAAGCCTGACACTGTTTCTACTGTTTCCCCATCTATTTCCCATGAAGTGATGGACCAGATGCCATGATCTTCATTTTCTGAATGTTGAGCTTTAAGCCAACTTTTTCACTCTCCACTTTCACTTTCATCAAGAGGCTTTTGAGTTCCACTTCACTTTCTGCCATAAGGGTGGTGTCATCTGCATATCTGAGGTTATTGATATTTCTTCTCCTGGAAATCTTGATTCCAGCTTGTGCTTCTTTCAGCCTAGCGTTTCTCATGATGTACTCTGCATATAAGTTAAATAAGCAGGGTGACAATATACAGCCTTGACGTACTCCTTTTCCTATTTGCAACCAGTCTGTTGTTCCATGTCCAGTTCTAACTGTTGTTTCCTAACCTGCATACAGATTTCTCAAGAGGCAGATCAAGTGGTCTGGTATTCCCATCTCTTTCAGAATTTTCCACAGTTTACTGTGATCCACACAGTCAAAGGCTTTGGCATAGTCAATAAAGCAGAAATAGATGTTTTTCTGGAACTCTCTTGCTTTTTCTATGATCCAGGAGATGTTGGCAATTTGATCTCTGGTTCCTCTGCCTTTCCTAAAACCAGCTTGAACATCTGGAAGTTCACGGTTCACATACTGCTGGAGCAGCCGTGAAGAGATACCCCATGTCCAAGGTAAGAGAAACCCAAGTAAAACGGTAGGTGTTGCAAGAGGGCATCAGAGGGCAGACACGCCGAAACCATAATCACAGAAAACTAGTCAGTCTAACCACACTAGGACCACAGCCTTGTCTAACTCAGTGAAACTAAGCCATCCCCTGTTGGGCCACCCAAGACGGGCGGGTCATGGTGGAGAGGTCTGACAGAATGTGGTCCACTGGTGAAGGGAATGGCAAACCACTTCAGTATTCTTGCCTTGAGAACCCCATGAACAGTATGAAAAGGCAAAATGATAGGATACTAAGAGGAACTCCCCAGGTCAGTAGGTGCACAATATGCTACTGGAGATCAGTGGAGAAATAACTCCAGAAAGGATGAAGGGATGGAGCCAAAGCAAAAACAATACCCAGCTGTGGATGTGACTGGTGATAAAAGCAAGGGCCGATGCTGTAAAGAGGAATATTCTTCAATTTACATCCAAAAAATTTAGAATGGTTTCATAAAAGGGTTGTGTGAGGTTAGATTGTTCTTTATAGAGGGAAGAATGGACAGTGGATGTGAAAAATGGCATGTACATTATAATTAAACCGTGATTTATAAGATATATTTCAGTTTTAAAATTATATGAGCATAAAGTCTTGTATTCTTGAATGTTCTCATTGGTTTAGTGGCAGTACAGAACCTACTTCAGTACATTTATGAAATATTTGATCTTTAGATTTTCTTGAATCTGAATTCCTTGGAAATTTCCAATAACAGATGCAATGTCATATTTTAGGTTCACAGCTCTTTGGTAGGAAAGGCAGATATCAATCATTCCTATTTATATTGTTAACTTAATATCAAAAAGTCTATAAATATTTCAAACATTTTTGCCTCTTTGGAGTAAAAATTGGAAACTTTAAACACATAGCAATTTGTACTTTACTTAACTTGTACTCTTGTTCTTAAGCTAGAATGCTTAAATTTTAATGCTTAAGCTAAATACTTAAGCGACTTAGCAGCAGCAGCAGCAAATTGATTTATCAGTGAAATTTAGATATCACCGCTGCTGCTAAGTCGCGTTAGTCATGTCCGGCTCTGTGCGACCCCATAGATGGCAGCCGACCAGGCTCCTCCGTACCTGGAATTCTCCAGGCAAGAACGCTGGAGTGGGTTGCCGTTTCCTTCTCCAATGCATGAAAGGAAAAGTGAAAGTGAACTCCTTCAGTCGTGTCGAACTCTTAGCGACCCCATGGACTGCAGCCTACCAGGCTCCTCCATCAATGGGATTTTCTAGGCAAGAGTGCTGGAGTGGGTTGCCATTGCCTTCTTCATTAGATATCACTAGCAGAATGGATATTCAGCTTGTCTCTGGGAAAGTTTCCCACTACTGTTTATTGTTTGTTTAAATAGGTCTGTGAATGGCAGTTATGCTATAGCCATTGATTTGAGGCTTTGCTTCTGAAATATTAATGTTTTTTGGTGTTTCATAATAAAAGAACCTCATGCAATTAAATTTATTATTGAGTGTGACTTTTATATTCTTGACTAGAACCTCACCTGGCATACAGTATATAGTCAATAATATTTTAATGAATAAATAGTGAGATGTCAAACTCACATCTGCAATGTGATACAAGGTAACCTGCCAAATTGCCAATTGCATAAATTATTTTTATCTAAAGCATAATTCAGGAACCACTTCAATGCTGAAACAAATATTTACCTAACATCATTTTCAAATATATAGAATGTCAAAGAACAAAATACTTTTTAAAAAATTACTGAAAAAGCCAACAAAATTGAAAGCAGAAAGGAATAGAAAGTTGAATAATTCAGGCCATAGAGTTTGCTCATTAGTCAGAGCAAAGTTAAGCTAAGTGCAGAGTGGATATGAAAGGGCAGAAAGGAAATATAATTAAACTATATGAATAACAATGGTTTGAAGTAAAAACCAAGTATAGTACTGGAAGTCTGAGCCAGAGCAATTACACAAGAAATAGAAATAAAAGTCATCCAAATATAAAAGTAAAAATTATCTGTTTGCAGATGACAATATTTAATACTCATAGAAAATCCTAAAGACTCTGAAACACTGTTAAAGCTAAAAAATGCAATTAAGTTGCAGAATCAAAATCAACATAGTAAAATCTGCTGCATTTTCATATACTCCCTTCCAAATTTAAAAGAACAATCTCTCTTGCAATAGCATTAAAAAGAATAAAATACTTAGGAGTAAATTTAACCAAAGAGGTGAAAAGTCTATACATTGTAAACTATACAACATTGATAAAAAAGAGAAGACATAAATCAATGGAAGGATATTCTGTATTTATACAATGGATTGTAAAATATAATTAATTAATTAATTAAATTAATAATATAATTAATATTGTTAATTCTTGTTGTTGTAATATTGTTAATGACCCAAAATCATCTATCAAAATTCCAAAGTCACATTTCATAGAAATAGAAAAAACTCCTAAAATTCATGTGGAATAATTAAAAACAACAACAACACTGAGTTATCAAAGTAATTTTGTGAAAGAATAAGAAAACTGGAGACATCACACATCAGTATTCACATACAAGTAATGTGTCCTGTTATCTATCCATTGTCTTCCTTTTTCATACTAACTGTTGAGATATTAAGGTACATTTCTCTTATTTCCATTAATCTACTCAGGACCAATGAATAAAAGAAAGAATAAAAATACAAACATCCCTAATTGGGGGAATAGATTAACATATACTGGAACATTAGACCACTTCCAAGGGTATGTTCTTTTAAGATATGCATTGTTAGAAAGCTGCTTATTTAGCGGTCTTATTTCTATAAAAACATTTTAGCAAGGCATGGAAAGTCAGATGTACTCAGTATTTTTTTTTGAAGATGCTTACATCTGCAATTTAAGTAAAGATGGGAGTGAAATAACTCTAATATTGAGTCATAAAATTCTTTGGAGAAAAAAATGATGTTGAAATAATGAGTAATATAATTAGGCTAGTTTGCTTACATTAATGAAATATAAAATGCTAATAATACTGAAAAAGGATGATCAATCTTTAGCCAGAAAATATTCAATACAGCTAACACAGTAGTTTTTATTAAGTTAAAAAGAGCATTACATAGTGACAAAGGGATCAATTATCTAAGAAACATAATATACATATATATGCACCTTACAAATGTATATATATGCACCTAACAATGGAGAGTCAAAATACATGAAGCAAAACTAATAAAGCTTAATGGAGAAATAAATCCACTATTATAAGTGAAGACTCTCAGGACCCCTCTGTCATAAATTATCTAGAAAGCAGAAAATCAATAAAGATATAGTTGACATGAACAGCATTCTACTTGATCTAATTGGCATTTATGAAATACTTCATCCAACAAGAGAATGCACCATCTTCTCAAGCTTATATGGAATATTTAGCAATATATACCACATTTTGGGGCCGAAACACACTTTAATACATTTAAAATAATAGAAGTAAAACTACCTATGTTCTCAGACTATATGGGTATTAAACTGAAATCACAACCAGGAAGAGATGTAGAAAATCTCAATTTTTGCAGAGAAGACACTTGTAAATAGCATATGAACCAAAGCAAAAGTCTCCAGAGAAATTTAAAAATATTTTGAGCTAAATATATTTAGAAATATAGTTCATAAAAAGGAGATGCAGTGAAAGCAACACTTAGAGGGAGGTTTATAAAGCATACCTTAGAATACAGAAGGGAATATTAACTAAGTGCCCTCCACTTCCATCCTAGGAACCTAGAGAAAGAAGAAACATTTATGCCAAAAGACAGCTGAAGAAAAGAAATAATTTTGGCAGAAATCAGTAAGGATTGAGAAAACAATGGTGTCTATTTTTTTAATTTAAATTTATTTTAATTAGAGGCTAATTACTTTACAGTGGTGACTATTAATGAAGCCCAAAATTGGTTGATTCAGTAAATTTTACTTAAGAAATATTAATATTTAATAAAATAATATTAAAATGATTGGTCTCTGCAAGGCTAACCAATAAATGAAGAGAGAAAACACATATTACAAATATTTTCTCTTTCTGAAATGAAAGAGGGACATCACTACTCATGATCACATGAACATTAGAAGGGAAAGATAATAAAGAAATGCTATGAAAGCTGTATGCCCACAAATTTAATAACTTAGATGAAATGGATTAATAACTTGAAAGACACAAACTACCAAGACTCACAGAGGAGTAATAGATAATCTCAATGGCTGTATCTGTTGGAACATTCTATCAATAATTAACAAAATTCCAAAAACATAATGCAGTCTAATGGTTTTAATGGTCATATTTCCAAATATTTAAGAAAAAAAGGAGGATAATTGTATTGAATCTCTTCTAGAAAACAGAAGCAGAGAGAACATTTTCTAAATCATTCAATAACTTCAGAAATATCTTAACACATTATAAGAGAGGAAAGCTACAGACACACACACACATACATATATATATTAATACCATCAATGAAATACTCCCCAAAATAATAGCAAATTGAATCCAATATTACAGAAGAGAAAAACTACAAACCTATATATATCTTATTATCATCAATGATATATACCCCTCATAATAATATCAAACTGAATTCAGTATATAAAACAACTACACATGACAACCAAGGTCAGTTAATTAGGGTTGGGGTTCAACATTTGAAAGTCAATGTATGTCACATCAACATGATAAATTTAAAAATATATATTATCTCAAATGATGCAGAAAATTATTTTTAAAAATCCAGCATCTCTATGGGAAAAGCTCTCAACAAAGTAGGAATACAGGGAAGTTTCTTCAACTTTATAAAGAACATTTACAAAATCAAACAACTGTCTTCATCCTGAATGGTTAGTGTATGATCTAAAATTTATCAGAGACCTGTATTTGTCCAAAGGTGCCTCTTCTGAATCTTGTTGAAGATGAAACACTTTTAAAAAATCAGAGTACAACAATAAATGTCTGTAGATAACACAAAACTTCAGTTCAGTTCAGTCCTTCAGTTGTGTCAGTCTCTTTGCGACCCCATGAACCACAACATGCCAGGTCTCCCTGTCCATCACACAAAACTTAAGTATGGCTAAACACCTAATGACAATGTAATTGACAAACAAACTTGATTAGAGTAACCAGAATTATGATTGATTATGCTGCTGCTGCTAGGTCGCTTCAGTCGTGTCCGACTCTGTGCGACCCCAGAGATGGCAGCCCACCAGGCTCCGCCATCCCTGGGATTCTCCAGGCAAGAACACTGAAGTGGGTTGCCATTTCCTTCTCCAATGCATGAAAGTGAAAAGTGAAAGTGAAGTCGCTCAGTCGTGTCCGACTCTTCGCGACCCCATGGACTGCAGCCTACCAGGCTCCTCCGTCCATGGGGTTTTCCAGGCAAGAGTACTGGAGTGGGGTGCCATTACCTTCTCCATGATTGATTATAATAACACTCAAAAACCTTAATCTCTGGCAAAAACCAATAAACAAATAATTATGAACTGCTTATCATATTAGCATTTTTGATTGGAATTATTATGCTGTAGTCTTCCTCTCCTAAGAAGACAATGGTAGGTAAATTTAGACTCATCTAACAATCAATGTTTCAATATTTTATCTTATTTGAAAAAACCTAGATAATTAATGAATTCTCTTATTTCACTTAGCTTTAAATTACCAAAATCTGGAGAGACCATTTTAGACTTTCCCCAAACATAATTATTCCAGTAGAATTTACCTAAAATGTCTTCTCACTTACATTTACTTCGTTTCATCATATCAAGTTATTTTCCCTGCTGGCAAATTTCCAAAAGATATAAGAACATCTTATTCGACCTCTAGTAAATTGCACTCATGTCACATGCTAGTAAAGTAATGCTCAAAATTCTCCAAGCCAGGCTTCAGCAATACATGAACCATGAAATTCCAGATGTTCAAGCTGGTTTTAGGAAAGACAGAGGAACCAGAGATCAAATTGACAACATCTGCTGGATCATCTAAAAAGCAAGAGAGTTCCAGACAAACATCTATTTCTGCTTTATTGACTATGCCAAAGCTTTTGACTGTGTGGATCACAATAAACTGTGGAAAATTCTTCAAGAGATGGAAACACCAGACCACCTGACCTGCCTCTTGAGAAACCTATATGCAGGTCAGGAAGCAACAGTTAGAACTGGACATGGAACAACAGACTGGTTCCAAATAGGAAAAGAGTACGTCAAGGCTGTATATTGTCTCCCTGCTTATTTAACTTATACGCAGAGTACATCATGAGAAACGCTGGGCTGGAAGAAGCACAAGCTGGAATCAAGATTGTAGGGAGAAATATTAGTAAGCCCAGATGTGCAGATGACACCACCCTAATGGCAGAAAGTGAAGAGGAACTCAAAAGCCTCTTGATGAAAGTGAAAGTGGAGAGTGAAAAAGTTGGCTTAAAGCTCAACATTCAGAAAACGAAGATCATGGCATCCGGTCCCATCACTTCATGAGAAATAGATGGGGAAACAGTAGAAACAGTGTCAGACTTTATTTTTGGGGGGCTCCAAAATCACTGCAGATGATGACTGCAGCCATGAAAAAGATGCTTACTCCTTGGAAGAAAACTTATGACCAACCTAGATAGCATATTCAAAAGCAGAGACATTACTTTGCCAACAAAGGTTCGTCTAGTCAAGGCTATGGTTTTCCAGTGGTCATGTATGGATGTGAGAGTTGTGCTGTGAAGAAAGCTGAGTGCTGAAGAATTGATGCTTTTGAACTGTGGTGTGGGAGAAGACTCTTGAGAGTCCCTTGGACTGCAAGGAGATCCAACCAGTCCATTCTAAAGGAGATCAGTCCTGGGTATTCTTTGGAAGGACTGATGCTAAAGCTGAAGCTCCAGTACTTTGGCCACCTCATGCGAAGAGTTGGCTCATTGGAAAAGACTCTAATGCTGGGAGAGATTCGGGGCAGGAGGAGAAGGGGACTACAGAAGATGAGATGGCTGGATGGCATCACCAACTCGATGGATGTGAGTTTGAGTGAACTCCGGGAGTTGGTGATGGACAGGGAGGCCTGGAGTGCTGTGATTCATGGGGTCACAAAGAGTCGGACACGACTGAGCAACCGAACTGAACTGAACTGAAATCTAGGTACAGCAGAAGTCTTATAATATTGATGACTCTAAAAACATATCTATATCAATCAAACCAAGGAGCTTAAGTAGCTGCAATACCAGATATCAATTCAGTACTAAATATTTCCCAAATCACATGAAGCTGAAATTCATTCTTTTATAATTGTGAGAATTTATATAAGTGTATATTTTATTTCAAGCCAACTAAACAGAGTTTATCCATAAACCAATCTTGGCAATGCCATTTGGAAGCTGAGACACCTTATAAATTAACACATAGACATACATATATCTATATAGGCACAGAGATCTCACAATCTCACAGTTTTCCTACTTAAAGTTTAAGAAGTTTTCTCCTTCACACTCAGGGTTAGGGGCCCGGGTAGATTATTTACATCTCAAAAACAAGAAAAGAAATACCAATTCCTTCTAGAAAGCTAACTTCTTCTAAGGGTATTTGCAAAACCAGTTTTAGAATGTCAAGACATTCCCATTTTGGCCATTTTCAATGCTTCTTCTTCTTCTTTTTTTCCAAATAGCAAATTCAGCGTAAATAAATAACAACAATAGACACTAATACATACCATTCACTCACATTCGAAGCCTCAGTTACAGAGGAACAAGAATCACCATTCAAGTTCACCTTTGCCTCAGCTGTTGACTCAAGACTCTGTGTCCTCTCTTCAATACAAAAAGCAACAACCAGTGCATAGCTGTGGCCACTGACTTATCAGTCTAACTTCTATCTCCCTATTGTTACAGTTGCCAATATCTCTGCAACAGCCTTGGGGGTGTCTCAGTGTTCTCTGTACTCTCTTGAAGACCTCCATTCATCAAGCACAGCTACCAGAGGTCTGAGATATGAGTGGAGATTTTGCCACAACTTTTGAGATTTTCCCCACAGCTTTTGAGATTACCCCCACAACTTTCAGGCTCCACATTAATGGATGGCCACCCCAGGATTACACCCATGTTGTAACTTACAGGCCCTAAATGTTAGTGGATGGCTCCCCACAACTTCTTATTCCCATCCTTATTTCCAGGCATCTTGCCGTCATGGGAGTGTTCTCAGTCTCCTTGCTGCTCCCACAATGGTTTGGTTGCACAGCGAAGGCCCACAAACCCTGTATTGCCCTAGCTTCCTTACCAAAGCAAGTATCTGGAGTTAGTGATAGACATCAACAGTTTAATATTTAGGGGAAGCCTACCTGTCTGAAGCAAGGTTCTGCAGCAACACTGCACTCTGTGTGGCAGACAGCAAGCAGGACATGGCATCAGCCTTCACTCCCAGGGAAGAGTGGGAGATTAGCAGTTATTGGGGAATTGAAGTCATGTTGGCATTGTTAGGTAGATAGAATAGGAAAAAGGAGTCCAAAATGGCGGTGGCTAAAAGATGAAGAAGGGGAAAGCCCACGAAAATAGAACAAAGAAAGGTCTAAGGACCAGAGTGAGGACCTCAGGTGGAGTAAACACTCTCCTGGCTAGCCCAGTTTACATAGGGCAGACTCAGGGAGAGGAGAAAAAAAAACATATAAAAAGAGGAGCAAAAATTGAACTGGGGCTTCTCTTCATTTTGCTTATTTCTGTTTGGCCACCCTCATGCCTCGAGGTTGTATTTTTCTTTGCTTGCCAAATAAAACTGAGCTGTAACACAGAGCTGTAACACTGGTTCGTCTGTCGTTTCAAATTTTTGCTGCAGTGAGACAGAACCGAGGAAATGACACGCTCCCCTGACATCTATGGTGCCATGACTCAGATTTAACCTGGCTAAAAAAACCTCAACTCAGCCCCCGTAAGGTGGAAGACAAGCACAAAAGAAACCCAAATTGACAAAAGCTCCAATGGTGGAAACTGAACATGAAGAAAACCCAGCACAGGGGCAGTGACAAGAAGCCCAGAGTACTAGAAACTGGGACAGTGAAAACAAACTCAGCAGAAGGCTCACATGGCTCAGTCTCAGATTCCAGAAGATCTCCAGTTAAGGCAGGAGGTCCTCACTCCTGTGGCTGGAAGGACATATGGCTAACAAAATCGTAATTCCTTTACAGTTTTTTATTTCTTATTTCCTCAAACCTCCCATGAACAGGCAAAGGGCTGTGGGTACTCCAGGATGTCCCAAAGGCTCTACTGTCTGCTGTGCCTTAGTAACTGTTGCCCAAACGTGTGGGAGTTCTTCTGTCCTGAATCTTTGTGCCAAGGATCAGGCCATTGAAAACTGTGAGCACAGGTCAGGTTTTTAGCAGATTTTCTGGCAGGTTATGAAGTGGATTCCTTGGCACGTTTTTTCCCACTGTTTTTCTTCCCATCCTTAAGCTCCTCTCTCCATCTGTGCCACTGCTTACAAAATATTGGGCAGGTCATCATCTTTCCATTTCTAAAAGTTGTGCTTGAAACTGTTTACTTAAGATTGGGATTCAAACCCACGTGGCAGGGACTCTGTGCTATGTTTTCTCATTCAGTCATATCCAACTGGGACTTGAGTCTGCCAAAACACACGGTGCCTGGCTTCAGGACCTATTGAAGCTCAGGTTCTTGATGTCTCATTGAAAAAGTTCAGTGAGAGATACAGTGATAGGTAAGAGGTAGATTTATTCGGATTTAGAGAAGCACACTCCACAGGGTGTGGAGCCTCACAGAGGGAGAGTGGGGAACCCATGGAATGTGGTGTGTTTAGTTTTTTATGAGCTGGGTGATTTCATATGCTAACGAGTGGGAGGATCATTCCAACAGTTGGGGAACCACCTATTCCTCAGTCTTTCAACAGTGCCTTGAAACTGTGAGGAGATACCCCACGTTCAAGGGCAAAGGAAAAGCACTAGCAAGATGATAGCAGGGGCAAAATCTTAAGAATCCAACCCCATACCCACCAGAGATGCTCAGAGGGCTGACACATACCTTGTCCACACCAGGACCCAGAGACTGCAGAGACTGAGACAGAACTGTGTTTGAGTGTCTCCTGAGGAGGTATGGGTCAGCAGTGGACTGCTGCAGGGGCAGGGGCTCTGGGTGCAGGAGACCTGAGTATGGCATAAGCCCTCTTGGAGGAGGTCACCATTAATACCACCATAGAGCCATCAGAACTTACACAGGGCTGGGGACATAGACTCTTGGAGGGCACAAACAAAACTGTGTGTGCACCAGGACCCAGGAGAAAGGAGCAGTGACCCCACAAGAGACTGACCCAGACTTGCCCGTGAGTTTCTAGGAGTCTCTGGTGGAGGCGTGGGTCAGCAGTGGCCTGCTCCAGGGTTGGGGGCATTGAGTGTAGCATTGTGTGCATGGGACCCTTTGAAGGAGGTCACCATTATCTTTATTACCTCCACCATAGTTTGGCCCCAGGTGAATAACAGGGAGGGAACACAGCCCCGCCCATCGACAGAAAATTGGATTGAAGATTTACTGAGCATGGCCCCTCCCATGAGAACAAGACCCAGTTTCCCCCTTAGTCAGTCTCTCCCATCAAGAAGCTTCATAAGCCTGAAGGCAGACAGACTGAAAACCACTTTCACAGAAAAATAACCAATCTGACCACATGGACCACAGCCTTGTCTACCTCAATGAAACTGTGAGCCATGTTGTGCAGGGCCACCAAACACAGACGGGTCATGGAGGAGAGTTCTGACAAAACAAACTGGAGAAGGGAATGGCAAACCACTTCAGTATTCTTGCCTTGAGAACCTCATGAACAGTATGAAAAGGCAAAATGATAGGACACTGAAAGATGAACTCCTCAGGTCAATAGGCACCCAATATGTTACTGGAGATCAGTGGAGAAAGAATTCCAAATAGAATGAAGAGATGGAGCCAAAGCAAAAACAGCACCCAGTTGTGGATTTGACTGCTGATGGAAATAAAGTCTGATGCTATAAAGAGCAATAATGCATCCAGGAATCTGGAATGTTAGGTCCATGAATCAAGGCAAATTGGAAGTGGTCAAACAGGAGATGGGAAGAGGGAACATTAACATGTTAGGAATCAGCAAACTAAAATGGACTGGACAGGGAGAATTTAACTCAGATGACCATTATATCTACTATTGTGGGCAAAAATCCTTCATAAGAAGTGGAAAAGCCCTCATAATCCACAAAAGAATCTGAAATGCAGTACTTGGATTGAATCTCAAAAACTACAGAATGACCTCTGTTTGTTTCCAAGGCAAATCATTCAATATTACAGTAATCCAAGTCTATGCCCCAACAAGTAATGCTGAAGAAGCTGAATTTGAATGGTTCTATGAAGACCTACAAGACCATCTAGAACTAACACCCAGAAAAGATGTCCTTTTCATTATAGGGGACTGGAATGAAAAAGTAGTAAGTCAAGAAACATCTAGAGTAACAGGCAAATTTGGTCTTAGAGTACAAAATGAAGCAGGGCAAAGGCTAACAGAATTTAGCCAAGAGAACACACAGGTCATGGAAAAAAACCCTCTTCCAACTACACAAGAGACGACTCTACACATAGACATCACCAGATGGTTAATACTGAAATCAAATTGATTATATTCTTTGCAGCCAAAGACGGAGAAGCACTATACAGTCAGCCAAAACAAGACAGGGAGCTGTCTGTGGCTCAGATAATGAACTCCTTATTGCAAATTCAGACTTAAATTGAATAAAGTAGGGAAATCCACTAGATCATCAAGGTATGACCTCAATCAAATCCCTTAAGATTATACAGTGAAAGTGAGAAATAGATTGAAGGTATTAGATCTGATAGACAGACTGCCTGAAGAACTATGGACAGACATACGTGACATTGTACAGGAGGCAGTGATAAAGACCATCCCCAAGAAAAAGAAATGCAAAAATGCAAAATGGTTTTCTGATGGGGCCTTACAAATAGCTGTGAAAAGAAGAGAAGCAAAACGCAAAGGAGAAAAGGAAACATATACCCTTTTGAAGGCAGAGTTCCAAAGAATAGCAAGGAAAAACAAGAAAGCCTTCCTCAGTGATCAATGAAAAGAAATAGAGGAAAACAGCAGAATGGGAAAGATTAGAGATCTCTTTAAGAAATTTAGAGATACTAAGGGAATATTTCATGCAAAGATGGGCAGAATAAAGAACAGATATGGTATGGACCCAACTGAAGCAGATGATATTAAGAAGAGGTGGTAAGAAAACACAGAAGAACTGTATAGAAAAGATATTAATGACCCAGATAGTCATGATGGTGTGATCACTCACCTAGAGCCAGACATCCTGGAATGCAAAGTCAAGTGGGCCTTAGGAAGAATCACTACAAACAAAGCAAGTGAAGGTTATGGAATTCCAGTTGAGCTATTTCAAATCCTAAAAGATGATGCTATGAAAGTGCTGCACTCAATATATCAGCAAATTTGGAAAACTCAGCAGTGGCCAAAGGACTGGAAAAGGTCAGTTTTCATTCCAATCCCAAAGAAATGCAATAACATTGAATGTTCAAACTACTGCAAAACTGCACTCATCTCACATGCTAGCAAAGTGATGCTCAAAATTCTCCAAGCCAGGCTTCAACAGTACATGATCCATGAATGTCCAGATGTTCAAGCCAGACTTAGAAAAGGCAGAGGAACCAGGATTCAAATTGCCAACATCTGTTGGATCATCGAAAAATCAAAAATTTCAAAAAACCTATACTTCTGCTTTATTGACTAGGCCAAAGCCTTTGACTGTGTGACTCACAACAAACTGAAAAATTCTTCAAGAGGTGGGAATACCAGACCACTTTACCTGCCTCTTGAGAAATCTGTTTGCAGGTCAGGAAGCAACAGTTTGAACTGGACATGGAACAACAGATTGGTTCCAAATTAGGAAAGGAGTATAACAAGGCTGTATATTGTCATCCTGTTTATTTAACTTATATGCAGAGTACATCATGAGAAACGCTGGGCTAGATGAAGCACATGCTGGAATCAAGATTTCTGGGAGAAATATCAATAACCTAAGATATACAGATGACACCACACTTATGGCAGAATGTGAAGAAGAACTAAAGAGTCTCTTGATGAAAGTGAAAGGGGAGAGTGAAAAAGTTGGCTTAAAGCTCAACATTCAGAAAACTAATATCATGGCATCTGATCCCATCACTTCATGTGAAATAGATGGGGAAACAGTGAAAACAGGGACAGACTTTATCTTCTGGGGCTTCAAAATCACTGCAGATGGTGACTGTAGCCATGAAATTAAAAGACGCTTACTCCTTGAAAGGAAAGTTATGACCAACCTAGACAGCATATTAAAAAGCAGAGACATTATGGCCAGCAAAGGTCCATCTAGTCAAAGCTTTGGTTTTTCCAGTGGCCGTGTATAGATTTGAGAGCTGGAGTATAAAGAAAGCTGAGCATGGAAGAATTGATGCTTTTGAACTGTGATGTTCAAGAAGACTCTTGAAAGTCCCTTGGACTGCAAGGAGATCCAACCAGTACATCCTAAATGAAATAGGTCCTGAATATTCATTGGAAGAACTGATGCTGAAGCAGAAACTCCAGTACTTTGGCCTCCTGATGCAAAGAGCTGACTCATTTATAAAGACCCTGATGCTGGAAAAGATTGAAGGCAGGAGGAGAAGGGGATGACACAGCATGAGAGGGTTGGATGGCATCACCAACTCGATGCACATGAGTTTGAGTAAACTCCAGGGGTTGTTGAAGGACAGGGAGGCCTTGCTTGCTGCAGTCAATGAGATCACAAACAGTAGCACATGACTGAGTGACTGAATTGAACTGAACTGAACTGGAACTGTCCTAGCACTTCTGGGCGTGTTGTTTAGCTTGCAGATTGAAGATCAAGGTTTAGTTGAATATGACTTGTCATCTTGGACCCATTTAATTTTAATAAGTTTATGTTATGTCCTTGGGCTATATCATTCTTTCAAAGTTGTGCCCTGCCCCTTCCCTCCTGTTTCATGCTCCTTTCCTTGGGCAATTCCTGGCCCACAATGTTTCCTCTACAGTCTTGTGGAGGGAAAACCAAGAAATGGTTGGCCGTTTGGAGGGAAATACTGTATAATATCCAGTCCCTGCCAAGAAAATTCACTGCTCATAGCAAACATCCTTTTCCAACAACACAAGACTAAACATGGACATCACCAGATGGTCAACACTGAAATCAGATTGATTATATTCTTTGCAGCCAAAGATGGAGAAGCTCTATACAGTTAGCAAAAACAAGACCAGGAGCTGACTGTGGCTCAGATCATGAACTCCTTATTGCCAAATTCAGACTGAAATGGAAGAAAGTAGGGAAAACCACTAAACCATTCAGGTGTGATCTAAATTAAATCCCTTATGATTATACAGTGGAAGTGAGAAATAGATTTAAGGGACTAGATCTGATAGATAGAGTGCCTGATGAACTATGGTCAGAGGTTCCTGACATTGTACAGGAGACAGGGATCAAGACCATCCCCATGGAAAAGAAATGCAAACAAGCAAAATGGCTGTCTGAGGAGGCCTTACGAATAGCTGTGAAAAGAAGAGAAGTGAAAAGCAAAGGAGAAAAGGAAATATATAAGCATCTGAATGCAGAGTTCCAAAGAATAGCAAAAAGAGATAAGACAGCCTTCCTCAGTGATCAATGAAAAGAAATAGAGGAAAACAAAAGAATGGGAAAACTAGAGATCTCTTCAAGAAAATTAGAGATACCAAGGGAACATTTCATGCAAAGATGGGTTCAATAAGGGACAGAAATGGTATGGACCTAACAGAAGCAGAACATATTAAAAAGAGGTGGCAGGATACACAGAAGAACTATACAAAAAAGATCTTCATGACCAGGATAATCACGACGGTGTGATCACTCACCTAGAGCCGGACACCCTGGAATGTGAAGTCAAGTGGGCCTTAGAAAGCATCACTACGAACAAAGCTAGTGGAGGTGATGGAATTCCAGTTGAGCTCTTTCAAATCCTGAAAGATGATGGTGTGGAAGTGCTGCACTCAATATGCCAGCAAATTTGGAAAACTCAGCAGTGGCCACAGGACTGGAAAAGGTCAGTTTTCATTCCAATCCCAAAGAAAGGCAATGCCAAAGAATGCTTAAACTACGGCACAATTGCACTCATCTCACATGCTAGTAAAGTAATGCTCAAAATTCTCCAAGCCAGGCTTCAACAGTATGTGAACCGCGAACTTCCAGATGTTCAAGCTGGTTTTAGAACAGTCTTAGAAACCAGAGATCAAATTTCCAACATCCACTGGATCACAAAAAAAGCAAGAGAGTTCCAGAAAAACATCTATT
Organism: Bos indicus; assembly: GCF_029378745.1. Taxonomy (NCBI): domain Eukaryota; kingdom Metazoa; phylum Chordata; class Mammalia; order Artiodactyla; family Bovidae; genus Bos; species Bos indicus. The sequence continues at coordinate 11,959,166 of NC_091761.1, read as the reverse complement.
TCTGCTTTATTAACTATGCCAAAGCCTTTGTGTGAATCACAATAAACTGTGGAAAATTCTGAAACAGATGGGAATACCAGACCACCTGACCTGGCTTTTGAGAAATCTGTATGCAGGTCAGGGAGCAACAGTTAGAACTGGACATGGAACAGACTGGTTCCAAATAGGAAAAGGAGTACGTCAAGGCTGTATATTGTCACTCTGCTTATTTAACTTATACGCAGAGTACATCATGAGAAATGCTGGGCTGGAAGAAGCACAAGCTGGAATCAAGATTGCCGGGAGAAATATCAATAACCTCAGATATGAGATGACACCACCCTTACGGCAGAAAGTGAAGAGGAACTAAAGAGCCTCTTGATGAAAGTGAAAGAGGAGAGTGAAAAAGTTGGCTTAAATCTCAACATTCAGAAAACAAAGATCATGGCATCTGGTCCCATTACTTCATGGGAAATAGATGAGGAAACAGTGGAAACAGTGTCAGACTTTATTTTTGGGGGCTCCAAAATCACTGCAGATGGTGACTGCAGCCATGAAATTAAGATGCTTACTCCTTGGAAGGAAAGTTATGACCAACCTAGACAGCATATTAAAAAGTAGAGACATTGCTTGACCGGTAAAAGTCCGTCTAGTCAAAACTTCGGTTTTTCCAGTAGCCATGTATGGATGTGAGAGTTGGACTACAGAGAAAGCTGAGCACCAAAGAATTGATGCTTTTGAACTATGGTGTTGGAGAAGACTCTTGACAATCTCTTGGACTGCAAGGAGATCCAGCCAGTCCATCCTAAAGGAAATCAGTCCTGAGTGTTCATTGGAAGGACTGATGCTGACGCTGAAACTCCAATACTTTGGCCACCTGTTGCGAAGAGCTGACTCATTGGAAAAGACCCTGATGCTGGAAAAGATTGAAGGCGGGAAGAGAAGGGGACAATAGAGGTAAGATGGTTGGATGGTATCACCGACTCAACAGGCATGAATTTGAGTAAACTCTGGGAGTTGGTGAGGGACAGGGAGGCCTGGCGTGCTGCAGTCCATGGGGTCTCAAAGAGTCGGACACGACTGGGCAATTGAACTGAACTGAATTGAGGTCAGGGGTGGACCTGATAGTTCCTACTCTCTAATTACAAGATTTGGTCAAATTCATGTCCTTTGAGTTAGTGATGCCATCCAACCATCTCATCCTCTGTTGCTCCCTCCCCTCCACTGCCCCCCCCCACCACCACTTTTGAGCAAACTCCAGAAGACAGCAGAGAACAGGAAAGCCTGGCATGCTGCAGTCCACATGGTCACAAAGAGTCAGTCACAACTTATTGCCTAAACTATTACAAGTTTGACTCCACTGGCAACTAGCACCCAGGCTCAGGTGTTTTCCAAAACTTGCCTCATTAACATCACAAAAAACATTTAATGACCTCACAACACTTAGGAAGTTCTAATAGATTTGAAGTCTCTGAGTTCAGACACCATGGATGAAGACCAAATATATATGAGAAATATAATTTAGTCATCAGAATAATATATGCATATGGTGGTGGTGGTTTAGTCTCTCAGTCGTGTCCGTCGTGTCCAACTCTTATGATCCCATGGACTGTAGCCTGCCAGGCTCCTCTGTCCATGGGATTCTCTAGGCAAGAATACTGGAGTCGGTTGCCATTTCCTTCTCCAGAGAATCTTCCCAACCCAGGAATTAAACCTGGGTCTCCTGCATTGCAGCAGATTCTTTACCAACTGAACTATGAGGGAAGCCCTAATATATGCATATACATATATATAAAATAAATCAAAATATCACATATTAAAGTCTCACCCCCAACAGTCTGTCTACCATCACTATGAGGGATGGGGTTTCTATGAGAAGAGTGGCACTGGTATATATCTCTGCTCCCTTCACTTCCACAACCTGAAGAACTGTATCTTCCTACTTCTGAAGTGCTCAAACTACTTCCTCCACTTCTTTCACTTTTTCTCAAGTTCCTAGATTGTTTTGTATTGTGCTGCTAAGATACCTTGGTCCTGGGCCTCTCTCTGAAGACTGAGTTGTTTCATTGGTTAAGCAGGAAAATATGTATATCAATAAATTTGTGAAGAGGACAGGTGGTCTAGAACAGAGAAGAGGGTAGGAGGAGAAAGAACAGTGAGTTTTTTGGGAGACAGTCTCATTTATATTAACCAAATTTATCTTCTCATTTATATTAATGCTAAAGAAGAAGAAGGACAAGTCTTGTTATCTCCAATTTATGTATCTGGAAACTGGGGATTTAATAATGCCAAATCTTATACGGTTGTTGTGAGTTTAAATGACATAACCAAGTAAACTGCTTAGTTCCTAAAAGATAGTAGGTGCCATAAGTGCTTAATATATGTTAGCTATTATTATTATTATATTTTCCGTTCCAAGGAAGTATCTTAAGGCTATGTAAGAGATGTGTATTTATTTGTCTAAAGGACTTTTCTGTCAATGCAGGAGTCACAAGAGACATGGGTTTGATCTCTGGGTTGGAAAGATCCCCTGGAGGAGGAAATGGCAACCTACTCCAGTATTCTTGCCTGGAGAATCCCATGGACAGAGGAGCTTTGTGGGCTACAATGAATGGGATCGCAAAAAGTCAGACACAACTGAATTGGCTTAGCACACAAAAAGTAATAGAGGTGAAATCCAGAATTGAAATTAATACCTTCTGGCTCCAAACACATTATCTGTGTTGTGTTTCTTAAAAGATATTGCCTTTTCTTTAAAGGTTTTTGAAGTCACATGCCTTTAAAATCAAATTCACTAATAATTTTAATGGGCAGAATTGCCCATGAGTTGGGGGAGGGTGGCTGGCAACATGTGTATCTGATCAGGGCAATGCAGAGGAGATTGACTCTAAGAGGAATAGAATTCAGCAATCAAGGTTAATTGAGATTAAAATAGTTTAGTTTGCATTTCAATGCTTAAAATATCAGAATTTTACTTTAATTAAAGCATCAGTTTAACTATAAACTATGATCTTATGTTTCTCCAAAAAAAGAAAGCCTCTTTGACAAAATATAGATACCATGATTCATTAAATTCTAGTGATAGAGAATTTGGATAAAATATAGTTATCTATGTTAGAGAGACAGGAATGAGCATGATGTTAACAGAATGTAATAAAGAACAGATAAAGGCTTGTAAAGCTCTGTCTGAATTAGAACTTATTTTTAGCTCATAAACTGTGACTGCATTGTCCTATGGGGGAAAAAAAAGTCTTTTTCTTTTTAAAAAATGATCCCAATATAGTTGTACATTGTAATGTGCCTGATGGGAAAGCACTCATTTATTAGCAAATTGGTCATCCTTTCATTTCTACAGCAAACATAAAAATGAGACAGGGGTGAGTTTTGGCAACAGCTAAATGGGAAAATGTTTGGTTAACTCTTATTATCCTGTCAAATACTGAATATCAGAAAAGATGCAATTCTTAGACAAGAGATGTCAGAGTATGTGATGGGAGTAATGAGTGAGTGCCTCCAATTCAGGTGAGGAATATATTAAACCAGCATTATCACAGCATATGAAGTTTTGGTGCAACATTTAAAAGTGGGCTTTGGAAAAAAGATCCCTTTTAAGATATTAGTATTATAATAATCACTATGCAAATACTGCTAAAAGTGTGAATTATATATAAAATGTATAAAAAGATTTAAGAGCTTTTGTTCTTTTCTTTAATAAATAAGAAGTTATGTATTTGGAAAAAATCACCTACATTTCTGTGCTTAATGCATTCTTATGTAGAATTTATTAAATGTACATGTATCAATATACTAAAGTTCAAAATTAATTTTTATAAATATGAACTTTCATTAAACACAGCTCATCTTAAGTCATTTACAATGCAATTTAATATATGACTGATTATTTTGAATAAGTTTATAAAAATATTTGTCATGATACCTTCTTTGCTTTGCTGTGATACTATAAAAGCAACAAGGAAAAGATAACCACCTCAGAACAGTCAGCTTTAAAGAACATGAGTTATGAAATCCATGAATTTTGATCAAGATCTGGGACCTTATAGCTTCCCTTAGTAGATTTAGTTTTATTTATTTATTTTTTTAATATTTGTAATTTGACTGAGACTTTAATTTTTCAGTTATACTTGCTAAGTCAGAGACTTTTTAATCCCTCATAACTTCCACATAATTTTTATTACACAGAAACTCTTTATCTCCTTCTGAAATTATAAATTCTTTTAGACCAGATGGGTCATATTATACCACTCTCAGTGTTTGTCCTAATGATCCTTTGTTAGCATTACTAAATGTTGTTGTTTAGTTGCTAAATAGTGTCCGACTCTTTTGCGACTCCGTTGACTACAGCCTGCCAAGCGCCTTTATCCATGAAATTTGAAAGGCAAGAATACTGGAGTAGGTTGCCATTTCTCTCTCCAGGGAATCTTCCTGACCCAGGGATCAAATCCACATATCCTGCATTGGCAGACGGATTCTTTACCACTGAGCCACCAGGGAAGCCCTAAATACTAAAATTATTAAAATACTAAACATTGCTTATGCCTAATTTCAATTTTATTATAGTTTGAGGAGCCATAAAAAGAATCATCTGCCAGATGATAAGAGTTTTATTCCTTGTGGTCAGGTCTTTATTTGGGGTGCTGCCAAGTCGCTTCAGTTGTGTCCGACTCTGTGCGACCCTATGGACTGCAGCCTACCAGGCTTCTCTGTCCATGGGATTCTCCAGGCAAGAACACTGGAGTGGGTTGCCATTTCCTTCTCCAATGCATGAAAGTGGAAAGTGAAAGTGAAGTCACTCAGTCGTGTCTGACTCTTAGCGACCCCATGGATTGCAGCCCACCAGGCTCCTCCATCCATGGGATTTTCCAGGCAACAGTACTGGAGTGGGGTGCCATTGCCTTCTCCCTTATTTGGGGTATTTGGATAAATTATTGCTTAAAGTGTAGCCTTAAATGCTCCTTCTATCTCTGGATTCATAACAATGTTAATTAGCTACTTGACTATCAAGTAGGTTATAAAGTTTGATTATGGTCCTTTCTATTCTTCATAGTGATTTCTATTTTTTGTTTGTTTCATGAGGATAGTTGACTAATTCAGTATTCCCTGTGTTTACTTTTTCTGCTTCAAAAAATTAATTTATTTGGGTGAAGAGTAATATTAAAATTTGTAAAAACATGTTAGTGTATGTTAAGATTGATAATGAGCAATGTGCAACTGTGTTTCAAAAAAATAAACTGAGGTAGAAATTTGAGTTCAGAGATTCACTTGGGTATGATCTCAATATCAACACACATGAGGAGGAGTTAGAAATAGGATTGGACAAAGAGAGAAGTTGGACTATGAAGTAATCACAACAAAGTCCTCAGCCAAATCCCATGGGAGGGTCTTGAGGCTTTGATGGTTCAGTGTTGTCCCAAAATTGCTCCCCACATCTGCAAGCCATTGAAGGCAAACTGACCCAAGATTAGATATACGCATAGACAAAACAAATTTCTACAACAAAGGTTAATTAAAAGAAAAGGACTTCACTGAGAGGTACAAGCAACTGATATTCCCAGAGGGTGGGAGAGTGTATGCTTCAGGCTTGAAAGCTAATTTATGTTTAATAATGTAATATGAGACACATATATTCAATAATTGTGGAGTGAAAGGATGTAATCTTCTGTCTTATTTTGTACAGCAACAATTTAAATTTCTTTTTTAAATAATAAAGATGATAGGGGTTTCGATAAAGATGTTGACTTAAATCCATCTTACTGAGATCTATCAACTTTCAACTGGAGCAATTTAGCCACTAAATCAAAGATGAATGGTCATCTTGGAGAACTTTGGAGATTAGAAATTTGGGCCATACCTTCCTCCTTCTTGAAAATGTAGCTACAGATATCAATTGTTTTGATGGAGAGGGATTGAGAAGATAAGATAACCTGAGGATACAGAGGATTCTCATGTCTTCAGGGGTCCTTGGAGCTAGGATCTCTGGTGGCACTGCTGCCCAGAAATCATCCTAAACTAGATGAACAGTGTGATTTAACTGGTCAAGAGTTCTCCATGCAGAGACAGTCGAACTGCTCTGTTTTGCTTGCTGTTTATCACTGTAACAGACTGAAAAATAATTGTTTTAAAGCTAGATAATGTTGACAGGCAAGGAGTTAAAATCAGTAATATAGCAAGAATACAATGCAGTGATAAAACAACTTAATGGAAAATCACATTAGAGATATAAAAAGAATATTTGTAGAAAGGAAGTGAAGTTGCTCAGTCGTGTCTGATTCTTTCCAACCCCGTGGACACCAGGCTCCTCTGTCTGTGGGATTTTCTAGGCAAGAGTACTGGAGTGGGTTGCCATATCCTTCTCCAGGGAATCTTCCTGACCCAGGGATCGAACCCAGGTCTCCCACATTGTAGACAGATGCTTTACCATCTGAGCTACCAGGGAAAAATAAGTTTTACAAACAAACAAAATACTAGATACCAAGGAATCCATTTCCTTCACTAGAATTCAGGGAAAATGAAAAATAAAGCACTAACAATATGCTATATGTTCCCATATCAGATTACGAAAAAAGATCAAAAACCTCTAACAAGGAGGAGTACAGTGAACATGTAGTTAGCATTTCTGCCTATGATATCATTCAAATTCTCTCATTAAAGTGCTTAAAATGTTAGTTTATAAACCTCATTATTTTATAAATGCACTAATATTCAAAACTTTATGTATATATCCTTGATAACTTGACAAAATAACTAACATATTTCAGTTGCCTTGTAAAACAGATTGTTAAGGTTATTGAATTTATTCTACATTGTGATATATTACATCATTGGTAAGCATATTGGTATGTCCTTACTTGACCAAAGATGCTTAATTTCCTATCAGTTGAAATATCCAATGACTGAAAACTAGGGATAAAGTGTTCTGTAAAGTGTTATTTTTATTGTTACTAAAATGTATATCAAGATATTTCATAAGATCAATCTAAAAATATTCATTTATATTAATACCTATGATTACATTTTAGAAAATATTTGTCAGTTAGTATCATGGGTCAGTTATAAATTTTTCTCAGACATCCAGCCACTTATTAGAAGAATTTTGTTCAGATATTTTGAGAAAGTTCTATTTTTATTTTTTATTAAGACTACCAATGCTGTCAAGGTTGTTCATTTTCCAAAAATGGATACATTTTAGCAGTAGCTAGCAGTTGGTGATATAAGTCAAGAACACTGAGGGTTTGTTTTTTTTTTTTTTTCATCAGATTCGGAATATCTAATTTCCCCTCCATCTGATAATAATTTTGCATGTAAAAAATAACACAAAACTATGTCAATTTGAAATAGCCACCCACACACCTTATGGAATTAAAATATTGTGTGGGATTGAAACCATGAGTATGTTCTGTAAGCATGATCTCAAAAGCATATTTTTCTAAAAAACATTATAATAATGACAGTTGTTTGAACCAAATGATCTGATATTTTAACGTCAGGAACTTACTCAATAATCTCTGGATCTTGGTTTATAGTGTTAACTAGAGCATTTGGATTTCAAGGACATAAAGTCTCATGGTAGTAAAATATAGTAACACAAAATTTTAGGATGAAGAGGGAACAGAAAGTCCAATAAAAGCTATCAATTTTTTAGCATTGCATGAAGGATTTTTTATTTTTTAGTGCATATTTTTGTTGTAGATGGAAAGGTTATGTTCTCTACCAATTTAAACAGTACTTTGCTAACATATGGACAGAGTCTAAGCTATAGGGTAAACATTTTCAGGATGCCTCTGGGAGCTAGCTTTAATAAAGAACAGATTTGGCACCATACAAGTGGGATATAAAGCATGATTCACAATTTCACATAACTCATTGACGGTTAAAACATGCTAAAAATAAATTCAGAAATTCCTTTCCCTCTTGCATCCATTAAATGAGTAAAATTGTTTACCGCACATACATGAGCCACTCGGTGCAATTTACATGATAATTTTTCTATTCAAAAGCCCTTGAGGACTAACTGATACTTTTATATGTAGTTTAAAAGTAGAGGCAAGGGAGTAGTATTTTTATAAACATGCTTCATATTTTTCTAATTAGGATAATTTTCATTCACAAAATAATACTATAAGAGAAGGAAAAAAGCAAGAATTTCATTAACTGAAAACAAGTGTATAAAACTAACAGCAAAATGTTATAAACCATTTAAACTTATAAATCAATCTTGTTCTCGTTGCTGTTGTTGTTCAGTCACCAGTTACATCTGACTCTGCGATCCCATGGACTGCAGCAAGCCAGGCTTCTCTGACCCTCACCATCTCCCAAAGTTTGCCCAAGTTCATGTCCATTGCATCATTGATGGCTTCCAGCGATCTCATCTTCTGGTGCTTTCTTCTCCTTCTGCCCTCAAACTTTCCCAGCATCAAGGACTTTTCAAATGAGTCAACTCTTTGCATCAGACATCCAAAATACTGGAGTTTCAACTTCAATATCAGTTCTTCCAATGAGTATTCAAGGATGATTTCCCTTAAGATTGACAGGTTTGATCTTGCTTCCAAGGGACTCTCAGGAGTCTTCTCCGGCACTATAGTTTGAAGGCATCAATTCTTCAATGCTCTGCCTTCTTTATGGTCTAGCTCTCACAACCCTACGTGACCACTGGTAAGACTATAGCCTTGACTATACGGACCTTTGTTGGCAGAGTAACGTCTCTGCTTTTCAGCATGCTATCTCAGTTTGTCATAGCTTCTTCTAGTACTCTTATTAAAATTCAATTCTCCAGATTTATACTTTAACAACTAAAGAAGATCTACAATTGTTAAAAAATATTGATTAAAATCTTCAGGCATTTGGAAATTTGTGATTTAAATCATTGTTTGGGGGAACTTAACATCCCTTTTTGTCTTATAAAAATTAAATGGGTTAAAACAGAAATCTGTTTTTTATTTTAACATTTTTAAATTCCACATTGTATTCCTCAATGACTATTGCTTCATCTATTTAAAACTATTAAGCAGTAAGTTGTCCTTTAAAGACAATTATTGAACTATTTATCATAGAACAAATTTTTAGGCTTCCAGGTGGCTGGGTGGTAAAGAATCTGCCTGCCAATGCAAGAGATGCAAGTTCAACCCCTGGGTCAGGAAGATCCCCTGGAGTAGGAAATGGAAACCCACTTCAATATTCTTGCTTGGAAAATTCCATGGACAGAGGAGTCTGGCAGGCTACAGTCCATATAGTTGCAAAGAGTCAGACAGGACTGAGCAACTCTGCACGCATGCACTTGCCAACAAATGAGGGAATAAAAAAGAAATTTAGAATGTATTGTCACTTCTGTGCCTTTCAAAATTTTAAATATACTGCTATTCTCTGTTAGTCCCTGAGGGATATTGCACTGTTTATTGGTATATTATTTGGCAAAGAGGAGAAACTTAATTTTCTTCCACTTTGCTGTTCTTACCGTGATAGCTTTCTCTCCAAGTGTCAAGGTAAATATTCAATTTCTTATGATAACTATTTTAACTATACATTCGGAAATTGAGGAAATATCTTGCTCCCATGACTCTCTAAGTCATGCTGAAACCCAAACCTAGTTAAAAGCCAAGAACAGTAAGGTGTATGAAGGTGAAATACAAGAAAAGAAAGATTAGTTTTTCCTTTTGAGTAACTGTCTTTGGAGAGTGGGATGAACCATCATTTTATCATTTCACAGAAGAGGATTTGTTTTCACGGAAATGAGAAAGGACTATATCTTTTGCAAGTACGCATCCTCTGAACCTTATACTTTCCTGATAAATACACTAAATTGTCCATAATGGACATAAAACTACAAATTTAACTGTTATGGTGCTGAGTATCTTTGAATAGAGAAAAATTAGACAGATTCTTAGATAAGGATACTTTCTGTCACTCACACATGAGTTTCTTCAAGAAACACATGATATTGTTCATTCTTTTTATTTTCAGTGCTTAACACAGAATAATGCATAGGATATTAGATATGTATGAAAAGAACAAATTAATGTTATGGCTCAAATGTTTTTGTCAGATGCCATTTTATTTTTGTTTTAATAAATATAACTTTCAAGTGAAGACAGTTTTCAAGTTCTAAACAAATATTTTTAAATGGACATTTAAACACAAAGAGATGAAAAAAGCTGGGGAGAAAGTCATAATTAAAACCTCGAGAATTTTAATTAAAAACCCAATTATTATCTGAGGAACACTATAAATTTCTGCCTGGAAAATACATCCTAATTATCTATACACATTTGAGTTATTTTTAAAATATAGATTAAACATAATAGCTTTCAATTTTACATTTGTTATATCCAGAATTTGGGCTTCTCTAGTGGCTCAGATGGTAAAGAATCTGCAGGAGACCTGGGTTCAATCCCTGGGTTGGGGAGATCCCTGGAGAAGGGAATGGCAACCCACTCCAGTATTCTTGCCTTGAAAATTCCGTGGACAGAGGAGGCTGGTGGGCTGTAGTTCACAGGGTCACAAAGAGTTGGACACAACTCAGTGACTAACACACACATAACCAGAAATTACAATATGCATAATTAATTTAAAATTTTGCACCAGCAATCATTTAGTGAAATTAATATATTTTAGTAAAGTCTATTAGGTGATTTGCATATTCCCTCCTAGATATATTAAATGTAAGTGATGGAGTTTCCTTTGTTCCTATCTAAAATTCTCCCCTTGAGGTGTGGCTTGAAAAGAATATGTGTGAAACTATTGGCAAACTACATTTGTCAGCAGGATGAAAATTACTAGATAAGAAATAATTGATCCTAAAAAGTATTTTCTTCTCCTTGGCTCACACATGGTAATTTGAAGCCCATAGCAGAACTGTTTTGAACAGAATGCCTCTGTACTTTGGCTTATGGCAAAGACAATCTCTGACAATGTGATTCACCATAAAGATTCTCCATACATTATTTGATTTATTCCTCAAATGTAGAATGGTACAAACAAAAAAGAGTAAATTTACTCCATGAGCATCATAACTCTTCAGTTCAGTTCAGTCACCCAGTCATGTCCGAATCTTTGCGACCCCATGAATTGCAGCACGCCAGGCCTCCCTGTCCATCACAAACTCCCAGAGTTCACTCAGAATCATGTCCATCAAGTCAGGGATGCCATCCAGCCCACTCATCCTCTGTCGTCCCCTTCTCCTCCTGTCCCCAATCCCTCCCAGCTTCAGAGTCTTTTCCAATGAGTCAACTCTTCGCATGAGGTGGCCAAAGTACTGGAGTTTCAGCTTTAGCATCATTCCTTCCAAAGAACACCCAGGGCTGATCTTCTTCAGAATGGACTGGTTGGATCTCCTTGCAGTCCAAGGGACTCTCAAGAGTCTTCTCCCACACCACAGTTCAAAAGCATCAATTCTTTGGCCCTCAGCTTTCTTCACAGTCCAACTCTCACATCTATACATGACCACTGGAAAAACCATAGCCTTGACTAGACGGACCTTTGTTGGCAAAGTAGAGACATTTAAAACAAAGAAAATATCTTTGTTGTTTTAAAATGTTTATCTTAGAGGTCATGATAAAAAGTTTATTCAAGAATTCCACTGACCATTAACTACAAAATTTAAATTAAACAGAGGTACTTCCCCGGTGTTCCAGTGGTTAAGACTTTGCCTTCCAAGACAAGGGAGCTAAGATTCCACATACTCCATGGCCAAAAAAAACAAAACATAAAACAGAGGTGATAGTGTAACAAATTCAATAAGGACTTTAGGAATGGTCTACATAAAAAGCCTAAAATAAATGAATTAATTCAATTGATATTTACTAAGTGTTTGCAATTTATGTTTTTTGTTTTTATAGTGTATCAGGGTTCAGAAGAAACCCAGGAGGGGCTATGTATTAAGCAATTTACTGCATAGAATTGGCTTAAACAATTGTGGAACTGGCTTTGTAAGTTCAAAATCCAGAGACCAGGTTGTCAGGAATGGCTGGCTAATACACCCAGTCATAAACTGAAGTTGCTGTCCATGGGCAGAATTTACTCTTCATTAGGGAAACCTCAACTCTTAGGGCTTTTCTGCTGGAAGAATCAGGCCCACCAGATAACCTAAATTAATCTCCCTTACTTAGCATCAACTAAGTATGGACTCTAATCACATTGACAAAATACCTTCATATCAACACCTAGATTTGCTTTTGGATAATTGAGAACTATAGACTAGTCAAGTTGAAATATCCAAAGACTATCGCATATATATGGAATTTAGAAAGACGGTAATGACAACCCTGTATGCGAGACAGCAAAAGAGACACAGATGTATAGAACAGTCTTTTGGACTCTGTGGGAGAGGGAGAGGGGGGGATGATTTGGGAGAATGGCATTAAAACATGTATAATATCATATAAGAAACAAATTGCCAGTCCAGGTTCGATGCAGGATATAGGAAGCTTGGTGCTGGTGCGCTGGGATGACCCAGAGGGATGGTATGGGGAGGGATGTGGGAGGAGGGTTCAGGATTGGGAAAACGTGTACACCCATGGTGGATGCATGTTGATGTATGGCAAAACCAATACAATATTGTAAAGTAAAAAAATTAATGACAATAAAAAAAAAAGACTATCACAGGTTTAACACTCCTTTGAAATCAATGTAATGACTACAATAAAAACTCTGTCAGTTCAGTTCACTTACTCAGTCACATCTGACTCTTTGTGACCCCATGGACTGCAGCACGCCAGGCCCCCTTGTCCATCACCAACTCCTGGAGTTTACTCAAACTTATGTCCATTAAGTCAGTGATGCCATCCAACCATCTCATCCTCTGTTGTCCCCTTCTCCTCCTGCCCTCAATCTTTCCCAGCATCAGGGTCTTTTCAAATGAATCACCTCTTCACATCAGGTGGCCAAAGTATTGGAGTTTCAGCTTCAACATCAGTCCTTCCAATGAACACCCAGGACTGATCTCCTTTAGAATGGACTGGTTGGATCTCCTTGCAGTCCAAGGGACTCTCAAGAGTCTTCAACATCACAGCTTCAAAAGCATCAATTCTTCTGTATTCAGGGAAAAAAAAAAAAAAAACTCTGTATTAAGGGGAAATATTTTTCAGTTTTTTTACTGCAATTTTAATTTTAGGGAATAATTCCAGAGTTGTATTATTTTTTGCAGTTCTAATCCATCGTATGTTGAGATTCAGATTAGTGGCAGTCATACTTACTTCATATGTTATTGCTAGATATCTCCCAAAAACAATTAAATGAAAATAATGATGCTTTATATAAACTAACTAACTTTCTACTAAACACTGGCCTAATTTGTTAAAGATTCTTCTAGCATCATATGGATTATAGCCTTTAAGAATGTCCCTAGTTTCAATAAAATGCAGAAGAAACAGAATTTAGCAATCGTTTATCAGTATCCTTGAAACTCACATGTAAAATTCAAGGGTTAAATGTTTTTTATTATGAAACACATCAGTACTTATGACTTCTAAACAAACATAAAAGAGCTTCAATCTTTATTTACCAAAGGTTTATACTAGAGAAAAATTTCTTCTTCTAGACCTTCACTTAAGAGAAGCTTATCCACTCCTAGGACTGCCAGACCAAGTAATTTGTGAAAGACAACATACAACTTCTGTTAAATATATCTAAAGTAATAAAGAAAAGTGATCATTTTGTAGGAGAAATGTATATTGTGTACTAAAAGTACTGTAAATTTTTAGTATCATGTTTAAAGTATTCCAGAATGGTTAAAGAGACTCTTCTTTAGATCTAAAATTTGTTTTATTATACTTTTTAAAGGTTAACATATAGATTAAGTAAAAAAATAAAAAGAAAATTAAATAAACTATAAACACATATAGGTTTATAAAAGCCAAACAATTTCTAATTTATTTTAAGGCTTAGATATGAGGATATTCATAGGATGTGCCTTTCCTATATTTTATCAGTAATAAGAAACAAGAAATGAGTAATACAAATAAGTCACTATCTCTTTTTATTAAGTAGAAAAAGTTTCAAAATTGGGTTTTTTTGAAAAGCACCAAAATACTGGGAAAGAGTGTCTTGTTCTGGTCATTAAGCTATTTAAGTTTATTCCTTACTAGATAAAATTCAAGAAAGTTTTACTACATTTATAGAAAGCAAAAAAGCTTAAGACCTCTACTAAGCAATTTCAAACAGATGGGAATGCATTTTCATAATAAGGCAGATGAAGAGGATCTCAACTGGGGTGTCACTGGATATAGTATCTTATGCCTCCGATGTATTGTATTGGGGAAAAAAAATTAAAAAATTTAAAAATACTGTTTTACCCATTTAAGATTCTGTTATGAATTGAACCACTGAAGAAAATATTTGATCAAAAAGCTTTCAAGAGAAATAACTGACAAAGGGTTATGAAGCATATTTTTACTTTTTAAAAGCGTGATTTTAAAATAATTATATATATCCCACTTTTACTTCTAGAGTAAAACCAATAATGCAGATTTTTGGAAAGGGAGAGAGAAAGTAGTTAGAAACATTTAGGAAACTTCATCTGAAGAATAATCACCTCTCAAAAACTTCTATTTTAATATTGTAAATGAAGAATCTGCAAAATTTTCATCAAAGTATCCTTAGTAACAAATGAGAGTAAAGTACACATGGAAGATCTGGGGAGCACAGCTCAAAGCACACAGTTTCCCCAGGCTCATGTCTTATTATCAATGCTTACACTAATTTTTGTATTCATTTGGTATATAATATTTACCATGTTTTACTAAGGAGATTATGCCAAACCTTCAAGAAAAATATGCCACTTTCATCTGGTAGTTTTTCATACCCCTGGAGGTATTCATGGCCTAATTAGGAAAGTAAAAAGCCAACCAAACAAAAAACATTTGTGAGGTTTTATTTTTTTTCTTTTTTGCAGGTAAAATTTTTATGTATAATTATATGCTTTTGATAGACTTTAGAAATCCTCATTGTTCCAGAATGGCTATTATCTAAAAATGAAGTAAAAAAAATTCTTAAAAGTCAACAAAAAGAAGTAGTGTAACACCTGTTCCTGTTCCTCCAAATAGTGCTGTCATGCCCCAACTCATTCTCCCCCACACAATGCACGTACTTTAGCCATTCAAGTAAAAAGGCATTGAATCTTTAAAAATAACAGATTTATTGCTTCATTTCCAAGATGTAAACAGTGTGGATTTGATACATCCATCTCTACAACAAGGTTAACCTAAGAAAACAAAAAAAGGAAAGAAAAAAAGCAAATCTGATTTTTCTTGGACCCATTAGAGAAATCATGTTTCAGTGCAAATCATCACCCTGAAAACTGGAGAAAGAGATTCATTCAGAAAGTCATAACTGAGATCTGCTTACTTGGAGAAAAAAACCACTGGAGCTATAAACTGACAGGAACATATAAATGCTGCTGCTGCATCACTTCAGTCGTGTCCAACTCTGTGCAGCCCCATAGACAGCAGCCCACCAGGCTCCACCGTCCCTGGGATTCTCCAGGCAAGAACACTGGAGTGGATTGCCATTTCCTTCTCCAATGCATGAAGGTGAAAAGTGAAAGTGAAGTCGCTCAGTCGTGTTTGACTCTTTGCGACCCCATGGACTACAGCCCACCAGGCTCCTCCATCCATGGGATTTTCCAGGCAAGAGTACTGGAGTGGGGTGCCATTGCCTTCTCCACATATAAATGCTAATTGTCACAAATCACTGAATTGTAACAGAGTAGTTTCTCACTGTAGCCTAAAGAATGAGAAACTCCTGAGGGCATGTAGTTTTAGTGGGTCCTCTTACATTTGTGGGCGTGATCTCCAATAACCCCACTAGTTTCTCATGATTTAGATCTGAGAAAGAGTTCCTTGTAGAATGTGCATGGGGAGAAAAAGAGTAATAATTGTGTGATCCACCCAGACTTCTCTATACAAAAGCCCACTCTCTAAGGGAAAATAATTTATTAGAGCATTATGCCAGCCAGAGAAGAGCATGTTACTTCCTCCACCTTCCTCTACCCTTCTAATATCACATAAGACACAGGGAATAGTCAACAAGGGTTAGAGTTTTAAGAAAATAGATTGGGGAAAATGTTGTCTAATAAGAGAGTGGGGGAGAGAGAAGCTACAGCAAGCGTTAAGCACAGTCTAACTCAGCATAATAAATATAAATGCTCATTGTGGTCATTCAGTCGCTGTGTTCAATTCTTGTGACCCCGTGGACTGCAGCACATCACTCCTCCTTGTCCCTCACTATCCCCTGGAGTTTTCCCAAGTTCATGTCCATTGAGTGGGTGATGCTATCTCAACCATCTTATCCTCTGCTTCTATCTTCTCCTTTTGCCTTCAATCTTTCCCAGCATCAGGGTCTTTTCACACACATCACCTCATTCGCATCACCACTTGTTCGCATCAAGTGGCCAAAGTATCAGAGTTTTAGCTTCAGACAAGTCCTCTCTATGAGTATTCAGGGTTGATTTCCTTTAGGATTGATTGACGCTCTTGCTAAAGGCTTCTTTACCTCAAACCCGCTTACCTGACAGTTACCTATTACTGGGCATTATAATATGCCTAGATTTTAACGACAACAAAATCAAAAGGCATGCCAAAAAGGCAAGGAAAAAAAAAACATTCTGAAGAAACAAAGGCATCATTGGAAATATATTAAATGTGACACAGATGTTGAAATTAAATGACAGGGGATTTAAAATAACTCTAATATCACCACACCAAACTAAAATGCAAAATTAAAAAAAGAATAAATAAAATATAAAATGTCCAAGAACTGTAGGATAGTGCCAGTCCAGGTTCGATGCACGATACTGGATGCTTGGGGCTAGTGCACTGGGACAACCCAGAGGGATGGTATGGGGAGGGAGGACGGAGGAGGGTTCAGGATGGAACATATGTATACCTGTGGCGGATTCATTTTGATATTTGGCAAAACTAATACAATTATGTAAAGTTTAAAAATAAAATAAAATTAAAAAAACAAACAAACAAAAAAACTTAAAAAAAAAAAACAACCACATGTAATTGGAACACCAAAAGAGAGCAATGAGAGAACAGAACTTAAGAAATATATGAAGTAATAATTACTGAAAACTACAGAACCAGCACGGGCGGCTGCGAGGGTGCACAAGTGCGGCTGAAAGGAGCTACCCCACGTCCGAGGTCAGGGGTGGTGGACGAGAGTGCCAGGCTGTGACACCTCAGGGGCAGCTGAGAGGAGCTACCCCGTGCCCGAGGCCAGGGGCGGCAGCCTGGAGGAGCAACCCCACGTTCAAGAGCGGTGGCTGTGCAGGTGCTGGAGGGCCTAGAAGAGCTACTCCACGCTCAAGGTCAGGAGGGGCAGTGGTTAGGAGATACCCCTAGTCCAAAGTAAGGAGCAGTGGCTGTGCTTTGCTAGAGCAGCTGTGAAGAGATACCACATGTCCAAGGTAAGAGAAACCCAAGTAAGACAGTAGGTGTTGCAAGAGGGCATCAGAGGGCAGACACACTGAAACCCTACTCACAGAAAACTAGTCAATCTAATCACACTAGGACCACAGCCTTGTCTAACTCAATGAAACTAAGCCATGCCCGTGGGGCAACCCAAGACAGGTGGGTCATGGTGGAGAGGTTTGACAGAATGTGATCCACTGGAGAAGGGAATGGCAAACCACATCAGTATTCTTGCCTTGAGAACCCCATGAACAGTATGAAAAGGCAAAATGATAATGATACTGAAAGAGGAACTCCCCAGGTCAGTAGGTGCCCAATATGCTACTGGAGATCAGTGGAGAAATAACTCCAGAAAGAATGAAAGGATGGAGCCAAAGCAAAAACAATACCCAGTTGTGGATGTGACTAGTGATAGAAGCAAGGTCCGATGCTGTAAAGAGCAATAGTGCATAGGAACCTGGAATGTCAGGTCCATGGATCAAGGCAAATTGGAAGTGGTCAACCAGGATATGGCAAGAGTGAATGTTGACATTCTAGGAATCAGCAAACTAAAATGGACTGGAATGGGTGAATTTAACTCAGATGACCATTATATCTACTACTGTGGGCAGGAATCCCTCAGAAGAAATGGAGTAGCCATCATGGTCAACAAAAGATTCTGAAATGCAGTGCTTGGATGCAATCTCAAAAATGACAAAATGATCTCCGTTCATTTCCAAGGCAAACCATTCAATATCACAGTAATCCAAGTTTATGCCCCAAACAGTAACGCTGAAGAAGCTGAAGTTGAACGGTTCTATGAAGACCTACAAGACCTTGTAGAACTAACATCCAAAAAAGATGTCCTTTTCATTATACGGGACTGGAGTGCAAAAGTAGGAAGTCAAGAAACACCTGGAGTAACAGGCAAATTTGGCCTTGGAATACGGAATGAAGCAGGGCAAAGACTAATAGAGTTTTGCCAAGAGAATGCCCTGGTCATAGCAAATGCCCTCTTCCAACAACACAAGAGAAGACTCTACACATGGACATCACCAGATGGTCAACACTGAAATCAGACTGATTATATTCTTTGGAGCCAAAGATGGAGAAGCTATATACAGTCAGCAAAAACATGACCAGGAGCTGACTGTGGCTCAGATCATGAACTCCTTATTGCCAAATGCAGACTGAAATTGAAGAAAGTAGGGAAAACCACTAGACCATTCAGGTATGACCTAAATCAAATCCCTTACACAGTGGAAGTGAGAAACAGATTTAAGGAACTAGATCTGATAGACAGAGTGCCTGATGAACTATGGACTGAGGTTTGTGACATTGTACAGGAGACAGGGATCAAGACCATCCTCAAGGAAAAGAAATGCAAAAAAGCAAAATGGCTGTCTGGGGAGGCCTTACAAATAGCTGTGAAAAGAGAAGCTAAAAGCAAAGAACAAAAGGAAAGATATAAGCACGTGAACACAGTTTCAAAGAATAGCAAGAACAGATAAGAAAGCCTTCCTCAGTGATCAATGCAAAGAAATAGAGGAAAACAACAAAATGGGAAAGACTAGAGGTCTCTTCAAGAAAACTATAGTTACCAAGGGAATATTTCATGCAAAGATGGGCTCGATAAAGGGCAGAAATGGTATGGACCTAACAGAAGCAGAAGATATTAAGAAGAGGTGGCAAGAATACACAGAAGAACTGTACAAAAAAGATCTTCACTACCAAGATAATCATGATGCTATGATCACTCACCTAGAGCCAGACATTCTGGAATGTGAAGTCAAGTGGGCCTTAGAAAGCATCACTATGAACAAAGCTAGTAGAGGTGATGGAATTCCAGTTGAGCTAGTTCAAATCCTGAAAGATGATGCTGCGAAAGTGCTGCACTCAATATGCCAGCAAATTTGGAAAACTCAGCAGTGGCCATGGGACTGGAAAAGAACTGTTTTCATTCCAATCCCAAAGAAAGGCAATGCCAAAGAATGCTCAAACTACTGCCCAGTTGCACTCATCTCACACGCTAGTAAAGTAATGCTCAAAATTCTCCAAGCCAGGCTTCAGCAATATGTGAACCGTGAACTTCCTGATGTTCAAGCTGGTTTTAGAAAAGGCAGAGGAACCAGAGATCAAATTGCCAACATCCTCTGGATCATTGAAAAAGAAAGAGAGTTCCAGAAAAACATCTATTTCTGCTTTATTGACTATGCCAGAGCCTTTGACTGTGTAGATCACAATAAACTGTGGAAAATTCTGAAAGAGATGGGAACACCTTACACCTGACCTTCCTCTTGAGACACCTATATGCAGGTCAGGAAGAAACAGTTAGAACTGGACATGGAACAACAGACTGGTTCCAAATAGGAAAAGGGTATATCAAGGCTGTATATTGTCACCCTGCTTATTTAGCTCATATGCAGAGTACATCATGAGAAATGCTGGTCTGGAAGAAGCACAAGCTGGAATCAAGACTGCTGGGAGAAATATCAATAACCTCAGGTATGCAGATGACACCACCTTTATGGCAGAAAGTGAAGCAGAACTAAAAAGCCTCTTGATGAAAGTGAAAGAGGAGAGTGAAAAAGTTGGCTTAAAACTCAACATTCAAAAAGTGAAGATCATGGCATCCAGTCCCATCACTTCATGGCAAACAGATGGGGTAAAAATGAAAACAGTGAGAGGTTTTATTTTAGGGAGCTCCAAAATCACTGCACATGGTGACTGTAACCATGAAATTAAAAGACACTTGCCTCTTGAAAGAAAAGCTATGACCAACCTAGACAGCATATTAAAAAGCACAGACTTTGCCAACAAAGGTCCATCTAGTCAAAACTCTGGATTTTCCAGTATTCATGTATAGATGTGAGAGTTGGACCATAAAGAAAACTGAAGACCAAAGAATTGATGCTTTTGAACTGTGGTTTTGGCGAAGACTCTTGAGAGTCCATTGGACTGCAAGGAGATCCAACCAGTCCATCCTAAAGGAAATCAGTCCTGAATATTCATTGGAAGGACTGATGTTGAAGCTGAAACTCCAATACTTTGGCCACCTGATTGAAGAGCTGACTCATTTGAAAAGACCCTGATGCTGGGAAAGATGAAGGCAAGATATAAAGGGAACAACAGAGGTTGAGATGGTTGGATGCCATCACTGACTCAATGGACATGAGTTTGAGTAAGCTCCAGGAGTTTGTGATGGACATGGAAGCCTGGGGTCCTGCAGTCCATAGGGTCGCAAAGAGTCAGACATGACTGAGCAACTGAACTGACTGATAAAATTAATGACAGATATAAATCAGATGCCTTAATCTCAGAGAACATAGCAAAGTCAGGATAAATACCAATTTTTTTTTAAAAAAATCAGGAACAGTATAAGCAAACTCAAGCCACTGCCAAAAATTTTTTTGAAAGAAGTCAAGGTGTGGAGCTTATTTATAGTGGTACAAGGGTAAGAATTATAGAAAATTCTCATGAAAATTAGGTAAACAAAAAGAAAATTTAGTGAAAGAAGACCACTAATATAGAATTCTATACATAGTAAACTTAATCTTCAAAGTAAAAGAATAATAACTTTCTGAGACATAGAAAACATGGGACTTCATTGCCAGCATATCTTCCTGTAAGGAATGGTAAAAAAGAGGTTTTCAGACAGAAAAATAAGGCATATGCCAGAAACACAGATCTATATAAAAGAAGAGTTTTACCACTGGTGTTATAATTACTGGAAAAAAATTTAGAAGGAGATACACTTTCTATACTGAAAGAAAGTCCATGGAATTCTCCAGGCCAGAATACTGGAGTGGGTAGCCTTGCCCTTGTCCAGGGGGTCTTCCCAACCCAGGGATCGAACCCAGATCTCCCTCACTGCAGGTGGATTCTTTACCAGCTGAGGCACAAGGGAAGCCCAAGAATACTGGAATGGGTAGCCTATCCCTTCTCCAGCTGATCTTCCCAACCCAGGAATTGAACTAGGGTCTCCTGCATCACAGGTGGATTCTTTACCAATATAGCTATCAGGGAAGCTTTAACCATATAAAATGTTAGTTAAAATCAGAGAAGCAAGAAAAAGAGTAAGAAAAATAAATAAGAAATAAATGGGACAGAGGAAAAACATTAGCCATTATGTCACATATTAATCCAAGTATATGAAACATAACTTTAAATTTAATGACCTAAATATGGAAATTGAAAAACAAATAGTGCACACTTGGAGGGCATTACACTAAATAAAGTCAGACAAAGAAAGACAAATGCTGCATGATATCACTTATATGTGGAATCTAAAATATACATAAGCTAGTGAATATATCAAAAAAAGAAGCAGACTCATAGATATATAGAATAAACTAGAGATTACCTGTGGGGAGAGGACAGGGATGAGGTGAAGTATAGGGGTAGGGGTGGAAGAGGTACAATCCATCAGATATAAAATGAGCTATAAGAATATGTTGTACAACATAGGAAATATAGCCAATATTTTATAATAACTATAAATGGAGTATAACCATTAAAAATTGATAATGACTATATTGTATACCTACCTGTAACTTATCTAATACTGTATAGCAACTATACTTCAATTTTTTTTTTTTTTTTTTTTTTTTTAATACTCGAGGTCCCGGCTGAGGCGGACGGTCCGACCGCGGGGGGACCCGCCCAACTCAGGGCAGCTTCAAAACGGGCGTGCCGGGACGAGCGCCCAAAGAAGGTCTCCTATACTTCAATTTTAAAAAAGAAAAAACTGTCAGTGTGTTAAAAAAAATACACTGTATGTTGACTAGAATAAACGTATGTTGAAGTATATAGTCTGATAGGTTGAAAGTAAAGAGATAGAGTTAACATGATAAATAAGTGTTAGTGGCCCAGTCGTGCCTGACTCTTTGCAACCCCATGAACTGCAGCCCACCAGGCTCCTGTGTCCATGAGATTTTCCAGGCAAGGATACTGGAGTAGGTTGCCATTTGCTTCTCCAGGGGATCTTCCTGACCCCAGGGATCTAAGCCGGGTCTCGTGTACTGCAGGCAGATTCTTTGCCTTGTAGGGCTACCAGAGTTAATACATGATAATGCAAATCAAAAGAAATCTTTGTAGCTGTATTAACTTTATACAAAATTGTCTTCAGAACAAGAAAATTATCAGGAATTTTAAAAGGGCACTACATAATGATAAAGGAATATATCATCCAAAAATAGAAGAAACCCTAGACACATATGCAACTAGTATCAATGTCTAAGTATTAATACATGAGCCAAACTGATATGGTTAAAGCAAATTAAACAAGCCATGCTTACAGTTGGAGACTTCGAAACCCCTCTTTCTATTATTGATAGGTCAAGCTGACAGAAAATCAGTAAGGATACAGAAGTTTGGAATAGCAATATCAATCAACTTGAAAGAATTGACATTTATGGAATAATCCTAGCTATTTGTCCAGTTGATTTGAAAATGTATGTCCACATTAAAACTTGCCTGAGAATGCTTATAACAATTTTATTTATATTATTTAATTATATATATATATTTATTTATATATATTATATATATATATATTTAATTATATTATTTATAATTGCCAAAGGCTGGAAACAACCAAAATGTCTTTCAATGGGTGCCTGGATAAGAATAGATTATTACATGCAAACAGACAATGAACTGTCAAGCCATACAAGGACCTGGATGAATCTTTTATTTTTTATGAGTGAATCTTAAATACATATTGCTAAGCAAAAGAAACTAGACTGAAAAGGCTATGTGGTCTATTGTTCAATTTACCTGACATTTCTGGAGAAAGTAAAGTTGTAAGAGACCATTAACAGATGAATGGTTTCCAGTGGTTTGATGGGAGTAGAGTTGACTACATAAAGCACAGAGGATTTTTTTTTTTTCTAGGATGGTGGAACCATTTTGTATGATTTTATTTAATAATAATGTATCACTATTTGTTAAGTGTGACTCAAAGACCAGATAATGTAAGGCTTTAATAGTAAAAGAAGCTAGATGTGTGGTATATGGGAACTTAGAGTATTTTCACAATTTTTCTCTAAATGATGATCCATTTTAAAACTAGAAAGTTTATTTAAAAATTGTAACAGGTTTGTGGTTGCCTGTGAAAGCCATTAGTTATTTTTCTTTTTCTTTTAAAACTAGAGATCAACAAATTTGGGGTAAACAGAGGAAGCAAAATAAACATACAATTTTGAATTAGCAGTGAATTAAAAAGAGCAACATAAAGAGAAAGGATACTGAGGTTCAGTATCAAATAATCATTTGTCATTCTTCTGCTGAACTGTGTATATTGTACAGAGTATCTCATCTTTAGGTCTTGAACAAATAACACAAAATTGTCATTATAATAGGGCATAGTAATGGTATTCATAATGACAACTCTAAATGTATTAACATAGCAAATTATATTATACTCTGTTTACTAAGTCAGTGAAGCATGTAATATATTTTAAATTAATGAGTTTCTAAAATTTTAAGGGTATTGAAAATTAACAAGAATACTTAAATCTCTAATGATGGCAGGTAAATTATTTCTTAACTATATGGTAAATGATATGTCCTGAATTCCATAATAGCAATTAGATTATATATAAATGATTTTTCCATAAGCAAATCTCCTGAGGATGAAGCTGCACTATATAAAAAGGGTATTCTCATTTGACCTTTTGATACAATATATTGTTTGACTCCTAATATTAAACTGTCTTTTATTTCTGGATTAATAAATAGACATGGTCTTGCATAAATTAAATGGCTTTCTATTGGTATTTTACATGAATATTTTATCTCAGTATAAAAATATTATGTCAAAAATTTTCTCTTTTAAGAAAACACTAACTTCCAAAGGGTTTATGCAGCATTGCAGAGGAAAACTTGAGGAAAAACTTTTTCCTTCTTTGTAGAGTGATATTCACTGGAAGATATTGTATAACTTCCTTTTTTTTAATCCCCCAAATTTTGAAATGTCATTCTCCATTGTTTAATTTCAGGTTGATTTATTAATTTAGCCTGTATCACAGGCAATCTAACTGTACATTTTAAACATAAATCAATGGTGTAAAATGAACACTTTCATTCCTTCCTGGTCAGCTTTGTGATTCAGTATTTTCTGCCATTGCTAGTTTGGATCAATTTGCTCTTCACTGTTTTTATTTTGTGTTTTAATGAGAAGTTGGAGAGGAATATTAAAGCACTGCTAATAGGTCATTGAGTGTTAATTTTATACTGCCTGGAATATCCACATTGATCTACTATTTTCTTTGTCACTCTAAAACAGGATTTAGTAGGAAACTGGCTTACTCTTCAAAGCCCTATCTCTGGATCTTGTGTCCTTCGTTATCAGTTCCTTTCAGGACCTAAAAGCCACCTAACCCAGCATAGATCTTCTGGTGAATGCATGACTTTTCTCCACAACATTTGCATGGAAAATGCTATTTGGATTTCAGCTGTCTATCCTGTCCTAGCTTGAACTTTCCTCCTGTTCTTTATTCTTTATCTGTATCTGCTTTGTATTCTATGCATTTGTGAGATCTGACCAACATAATTTTAATTATCTTTAATTTTTATTTAATTTTGTATTAGAGTACTTCCATATATTTTATCTTTTCAGTAAAGAGTATAACTCTGATATGTGCTATTCTAACATTCTTTCTCACAAATATCAGAAGCTCTATACTCTATAATGGAATCAATCTAAGCCACAATCACAGATGTGGCATCACTGGTAATTTGCTTTATTACTTATGGTGAAGAAATAAATTTATTTTGATTAAAGTATCAATATTCAGTAATATTCAGACTTTTATCTATTTCTTAGACCAGTGGACTTCAAAATGGGCTTTGTAGAATGCTGTTCCTGTACTTTGACGAGCTCTGGATCCTAACTCCAAACTTCAACTGGGTTAGCTTATAACAGCATAAGGCTTCATTTGAACCAAGTGTTTTGCAGCTAAAAAAAGCCTTTCCTATGATCCTCAAATTGGCAAACAGACAGTGTAAACCAGATACTTGAAAAATTTCTCAAGTATTTATTGGAAATATGACAGGTCAGTCATTTAACCTATCAATTGTAACAAAGTTTACTTGTAAATAACGTCTCTGTTTCATGGTGACACAATCACAAATGGGAAGATAAATAACACCCATCACCCTCTGCTCCACATATATTTCATTACAGTGAAAACACAAGTTGTTTCTACATCAAATGAGGAAGTCATATGTCATGTAGTTCACCCTATTTTACTAGAGAGCCTGAAAATTTATACTAGCTGGCAAGGATCCAGCACCTTTATATAACCCTTGGTTATAAATCTGTGAGGTTTTTACTGCCTTTGCATTTTTAATAACACTGTTATAACTATAAAGAATGAACCCAGTTCTACTCAGCAGAAAAAAAAATTCCTTGTCTAGACTCCTTGAAATTGAGGCATTTTTTTCCTCCCCTCATCCTTCTTTCCCTCCTATTCCATAATCATTCTAATGTTCATCTATCTGCATCCACCTAACTATACATTCCAGACCTATCTATTCTATATTGATGGATTTCTAGTCCTTGGATTCAAACCCCCATTTACCATGTCTTCCTAATTCTTCTTATGGCTAATCAAATTGCCTGCAGTTCGTGGATAGAATTTTGACTTCGAATTTGCTGACTACTTATATTTGTGATACCCCACTGGATTCCTCTTGTCTAAATAGTTTCCCAGTCTTCACATCCTCTGACTTGTCTAATCCAGTCATTACTTATGACTTACTGTGAACATGCAATTCTCTATTCACACTCTTATACCACAATTAAGCACCCTGTTTCCAATAAAACAGTCAGTAAGATATTTTCTTTTATTCAATACAGGCAGCTGGATAGAATTGGTAACCTAGAAAATTTGAAACTGAGACAATGCAGTAAACTCATCTTTTATTTTCTAGCCATTTAAAAATCTTATCATACTGGAAATACCCAAATTAATACTTATAGTGTAAAGTTTTTGGTTTCAATTGAAACAATTAATCTGTTTAGCCAATATCAGTTGCTCTTTTTGTGTGTCATTCTGTATTTTAGTGGCATTTCAGATTTTCAAAGTATAAAGTATGCTATCATAAATATAACTAATTTTGCTGTAGGTTGATTTTGTTTGTTAATTTTGCTGTAGGATGTAAAATAAGGATATTAAATTTATTTTGCATCAAATATGGTACTTTTAGCTGACTAATACTTAATGTGGCTCTTTCATTTTAATTCAGTTCTGTTCAATTTTTAACATAAAAATTGTCCATATTATTTTGAATTAATAGAGTGACTGCAAAATCATATGGGTTTCTCACTTTTTATGTGATTATAAAAGCAACTGTAAGAATCAATTAAAATGAGCTAACCATTTGATTGTTATAATAAAATACTGTGCATTCATGTACATTTTCTCAAGTATGATTTTGTATTAATGGATTAAATTAAACCAATATGTATGTATATATGTGCTAGTTTGGAATAACATATTTATATGATGTTCTATAATGATAATCCACTATAAACAAGCATAGTTACATGTATTGGAAAAAGTATGTTATTGACATGAAGAGTAGTAACATTAATTATTGCCAAGCTAAAATTATCAAGCATATTAATATTTTGTGATATTAAACATCATTTCTGAGATATGATTGTAGTAGTACTTGAGTGTTTTAACTCCAGGATATCAATCTTAACTATACCAATTATTTGAATATCAATTTTTCTACCTATAAAATACAAATAGAAATATTAATTTTGGTGTTATTGTGAAAGTTAAATAACGCATATAGATTTTTAGGTACAGTGTACATTACTTGGTAAGCCTTCAAATGTAACATAATTAGTACCATTATTTTTACTGTTATTTCTCTCTGCTCTTTGATAGAATTGCGAAGAGGGCAGTCACTTCTCAATGAAATATACATATAAACCATAGAGAGAGAGGAGGTGCAATTTGATAAAATCCTTGGGTTTCCATGATATGTGATTCATTTATATTTCCCTATGCTTCACTAGTTTATTGGCAAAAGGATATCACATTTAGGGGCATGCGTCCCCAGTTGCTCAGTAGCGTCTTGTAACGTCATGGACTGCAGCCTGTAAGGCTCCTCTGTCCATGGGCTTTCCCAGGCAAGAATACTGTATTGGGATGCCATGCCCCCTCCAGGGGATCTTCCCAACTCAGGGATCGAACCCGCATCTCTGGGGTCTCCTGCATTGGCAGGTGTATTCTTTACCAATATGCCACGTGGGAAGCTGAATGTTTACATTACAGTCCAAATGGTAGTAGGAGCAACCTCCCACTTGTTAATGAGCATTCTAGTATTTTGAAGCTGTCACAAGTCTACCTATTTCTATGACTCCCCAGGTTGGTTAATATACTTTTATCAATAATAATTCCTTTTTAGTTCAACTGCCGTTGCTGAGAGTAGCATGAGTCATTCAAATTCACTCTTAAAGACTAAACTACAAGTACTCATCTATGGACAGCATTTCCCTTTTATCTCAATTGCTACCCTATTGCCTATTTACCTCAACTGCTGCTGATATTCCAGCAGCTGCCTGTTAGAGATGAAAAAGCCAAATGCTTTAATAATACTAAAACCTGAGGGAAGAAGTGGTCTTGAAGAATCCCCCTGTCCTTTCTGACCTCATTCCCTGCCTAACTGTCATTCTTGTCTCTTGTCTGCTGCTGCTTGTATGAATGTATCTTCTGCCTGTTGACCATCATGCCTCACAGTGCTACATTTCATGAAAGATAAGCCATGGAATCATGGAAGAGTTTCCCAGGTTCATAGTCATAAAAGTCCTTGCATTCACATTCAAGTACCTGTTTACTTAGAGTACATCTATGGCTTTATAATACCAAATTGAGTTCTAGCACTACCTTCATTGTGCTTGGTGTTGATATTAAGTGAGTTTCTGATCTAGATTTCTTGAAAGTAAGTTTCATTGAGAGCCAAGCTTTATTACTATTTGAAAGGTTATATGTTTTCTTATATTTTAAATTTAACATGGGATAGGAGATAGTGACAATCTTCCAGCCTTTTCTTTACAAGAGAGCTGGACAGCAACTGTGCAAATATATATGTATGAATACAAATAAAGGATGATAGTCAAGTTCATTATGCAGCATTGGAGTCATTGAGGGAGGAATATTATTTCACAATACTGGAAAAATATGCCACTTCCCAGTTAATTACCTAACAAAATTTTCCTGATAGAGGATCAGTAATTGATGAGATTTCTATGACTTCACTTTAAAATAATCATTTTCATTGAAGAAAATATTAAAATGATAACTGTCTTTACTGTCTTCAAGTATTACATAGGGATAAATTATTAGCTAAGACTTGGAAAGTGCACTATGATCAGCTGCTTACTTGCTTGTAGAACACAGAGTGTTCTATATGGACAAAATTCTCAACTGTCCCCCCAAAATAGTTACAGTTGCCTTCCCATCACTTTCTGGAATGAATAAAGTATAATTTTATTGGCAAAACAAATGCAAATAACACCATATAGATGCATCAGTTAAAATGATATAATTTCATTAAATAAATATTTCCATTGAGAGATGACAAATTTCCCATATGAGAGAGATTAATTATTTAAATATTTTCTATACAGTTATACAAATATCCAAGGCAGTTTATATAAATACATTAAATTTATCCATACAAATGGAATATATATATAATTCTACAGATAAAAAATTGATTAGAACATGAGAGAGATTTTGCTATTGGAACTTAATCTCTTATTGTTGCCATTGTTCGGTTGTTAAGTCCTGTCTGACTGTTTGTGACCTTATGCGCTGCAGAATACCAAGCTTCCTTGTCCTTCACTATTACCAGGAGATTGCCCAAACTCATGTCCATTGAGACAGTGATGCTATCTAATCATCTTATCCTCTGTAGTCCTCTTTTTCTTTTGCCTTCAATCATTTCCAGTATCAGGCTGTTTTCCAATGAGTTGGTCATTCATGTGAGGTGGCCAAAGTGTTGGAGCTTCAGCTTCAGAATCAGTCCTGCCAATGAATATTCAAAGTTAATTTCCTTTAGGATTGACTGATTTGATCTCTTTGCTGTCCAAGGGACTCTCAAGAGTCTTCTCCAGCACCACAACTCAAAAACATCAGCTCTTTGGCACTCAGCCTTCTTTATGGTCCAATTCTTACATCTGTACATGACTACTGGAAACACCATAGATTGGACTATATGGACCTTTGTCAGCAAAGTGATATCCTGGCTTTTTAATATGCTGTCTAGGCTGTTCACAGCTTTTCTTCCAAGGAGCAAGCATATTTTAATGGCTGCAGTTACCATCTACAGTGATTTTTGAGGCCAATAAAATAAAACCTGTCACTACTTCCACTTTTTCACCATCTATTTGCCATGAAGTGATGGAACTGGATAATATTTGACAGTTGAGTTTTTAGCCAGCTTTTTCACTCTCTTCCAACTTCATCAAGAGGCTCTTTAATTCCTCTTCACTTTCTTCCATTACAGTGGTATCATCTGCATATCCGAAGTTGTTGATATCTCTCCTCGCAATCTTGGTTCCAGCTTGTGATACATCCAACCCAGCTTTTCCCATGAGGTACATTGGAAGGACTGATGATGAATCTGAAACGCCAATACTTTGGCTACCTGATGTGAAGAACTGACTCATTTGAAAAGACCCCGATGCTGCAAAAGATTGAAGGTGAGAAGAGAAGGGGGTGACAGAGGATGAGATGGTTGGATGGCATCACTGACTCAATGGATATGAGTTTGGGTAAACTCCGGGAGCTGGTGATGGACAGGGAGGCCTGGCGTGCTGCAGTCCATAAGGTCGCAAAGAGTTGGACTGAGCTACTGAACTGAACTGAACTCTGCATAGAAATTAAATTAGCAGAGTTACAATATAGCACCTTGACAAATTCCGTTCCCTATTTTAAACCAGTCAGTTGTTCCATGTAAAGGTCTAACTGGTACTTCTTGACCTGCATACAGGTTTCTCAGGAGACAGGTAAGGTGGTCTCGTATTTCCATTTCCTTAAGGGTTTTCCACAGATTTCCAACAGATCACTGTTGTGACCTGCACAGTCAGAGGTTTTAGCATAGTCAGTGAAGCAGAAGTAGATATTTTTCTGGAATTCCCTTTCTTTCTCCATGATTCAGTGAATGTTGGCAATGGGATCCCTGGTTCCTCGGCCTTTTCTAAACCCAGCTTGAACATTTGGATGTTCTTGGTTCATGTAGTGCTGGGGCCTAGCTTGAAGAAGTTGAGCATAAACCTACTAGCATGAGAAATGAGCACAATGAGTACGGTAGTTTGAGCATTCTTTGGCACTGCCTTTCTTTGTAATTGGACTGAAAACTGACATTTTCCAGTCGTGTAGCCATTGCTGAGTTTTCCAAATTTGCTTGCATATTGAGTGCAGCACTATAACGGCATCATCTTTTAGGATTTGAAATAGTTCAACTGGAATTCCATCACCTCCACTAGTTTTGTTTGTAGTGATGCTTCTTAAGGCCCACTTGACTTCATGTTCAAGAATGTCTGGCTCTAAGTGAGTGATCACACCATCATGGTTATAGGGTCATTAAGAACTTTTTCATATAGTTCTTTTGTGTATTCTTGGAAGAGGAAATGGAAACCCACTCCAGTGTTCTTGTCTGGAGAATTCCATGGACAGAGGAGACTAGTGGGCTATATAACACAGGGGATCACAGAGAGTCGGACATGACTGAGTGACTAACACATCTGTGTATTCTTGCCACCTCTTCTTAATATCTTCTGCTTCTGTTAGGTCTGTTTTTTATCATGCCCATCCTTGCATGATATATTTCCTTGATATCTCCAGTTATCTTGAAGAGGTCTCTAGTCTTTCCTATTCTATTTTTTTCCTTTACTACTTTGCATTGTTCATTTAAGAAGTCTTTCTTTTCTCTCGTTATTCTTTGGAACTCTCCATTCAGTTGGGTATATCTTTCCCTTTCTCCTTTGCCTTTTACTCCTATTCTTCCCTTAGCTATTTTTAAAGCCTCCTCAGACAACCTCTTTCTTCTTGGATTTCTTTTTCCTTGAGATCATTTTGGTTACTGCCTCTTGTACAATGTTATGAACCTCCATCCACAGTTCTTTAGGTGCTCTGTCTACCATATCTAATCCTTTGATCTCTTCAACACCTCGACTGCATTATCACAAGGAATTTGAATTAGGTCATACCTGAATGGCCTCGTGATTTTCTCAATTTTCTTCAATTTAAGTCTGAATTTGACAATAACAAGCTGATGATCTGAGCCACAAACAGCTGACTGTATAGAGCCTTTCCATTTCTTACTGCAAAGAATATAATCAGTCTGATTTATTTATTGACCATCTGGTGATGTCCATGTGTAGAGTCATCTCTTGTGTTGTTGGAAAAGAGTGTTGGCTATAGCTGGTGTATTCTCTTGACAAAACCATTAGTTTTTTCCCTGCTTCATTTTATACTCCAAAAACAACCTTGCCTATTACTCCAGATATCTCTTGATTTTTTACTTTTGCTGTCCAATCCCCTATTATGAAAAGGACATATTTTATTGAAGTTACCTCTAGAAAGTCTTGTAGGTCTTCATGCTGCTAAGTCACTTCAGTCGTGTCCGACTGTGTGACCCCACAGACAGCAGCCCACCAGGCTCCCCCGTCCCGGGGATTCTCCAGGCAAGAACACTGGAGTGGGTTGCCATTTCCTTCTCCAATGCATGAAGGCGAAAAGAGAAAGTGAAGTGACTCAGTCGTGTCCGACTCTTAGCGACCCCATGGACTGTAGCCTACCAGGCTCCTCTATCCATGGGATATTCCAGGCAAGAGTACTGGAGTGGGGTGCCATTACCTTCTCTGGTAGGTCTTCATAGACTCAGTTAATTTCAGCTTCTTCAGAAGTAGTGGTTGGGGCATAAACTTGGATTACTGTGATGTTGAATGGTTTGCCTTGGAAACAAACCAAGATCATTCTGTAGTTACTGAGATTGCACCCAAGCAATGCATTTTGAACCTTTTATTGACTATAGGGGCTACTCCATTTCTTCTAAGGGACTTTTCCTATTGTAGTAGATATAATGATCATTTAAAATCAATTTGCCCATTCCTGCATTTTAGTTCACTAATTCCTAAGATGTCAGGGTTCACCCTTGCCATCTCCGGCTTGTCAGTCAGTTATTTCAGTGGCTCAGTCATGTCTGACACTTTGCAACCCCATGGACTGCAGCACATCAGGCTTCCCTGTCCATCACCAACTCCTGGAACCTGCTTAAACTCATGTCCAATGAGTCAGTGATACCATCCAACCATCTCATCTTCCATCATCCACTTCTCCTCCTGCCTTCAAACTTACCCAGCATCAGGATATTTCTGAAGAGTCAGTTCTTTGCATCAGATGGCCAGAGTATCAGAGCTTCAGCTTCAGCATCAGTCCTTCCAATGAATATTCAGGACTGATTTCCTTTAGGATGGACTGGTTGGATCTCCTTGTAATCCAAGGGACTTTCAAGAGTCTTCTCCAATACCACAGTTCAAAAGCATCAATTTTTTGGCATTCAGGTTTCTTGATTGTCCAACTCTCACATCCGTACATGGCTACTGGAAAATCCATAGCTTTGACTAGACAGACTTTGTTGGCAAAGTAATGTCTCTTCTTTTTAATATGCTGCTTAAGTTGTTCATAGCTTTTCTTTCAAAGAGCAAACATCTTTTAATTTCATGACTGCAGTCACCATCTGATGTGATTTTTAAGCCCCGCAAAATAAAGTGTCTCACTGTTCCCATTCTTTCCCCAACTATTGCCATGAAGTGATGGGACCAGATGCCATGATCTTCGTTTTCTGAATGTTGAGCTTTAAGCCAACTTTTTCACTCTCCTCTTTCACTTTCATCAAGAGGCTTTTTAGTTCCTCTTCACTTTCTGCCATCAGGGTGGTGTCATCTGCATATCTGAGGTTATTGATATTTCTCCCAACAATCTTGAGTTCCAGCTTGTGCTTCATCCAGCCCAGCATTTCTCATGATATACTCTGCATATAAGTTAAATTAGCAGGGTGACAATATAAAGCCTTGAAGAACTCATTTCCCAATTTGGAACCAGTCTGTTGTTCCATGCCAGGTTCTAACTGCTGCTTCTTGACCTGCATAAGATTTCTCAGGAGGCAGGTAAGGTGGTTTGGTATTCCCATCCCTTGAAAAATTTTCCACAGTTTGTTGTGATCCAGTCAAAGGCTTTGGCACACTCAATAAAGCAGAAGTAGAAGTTTTTCTGGAACTCTCTTGCTTTTTCTATGATCCAATGGATGTTGGCAATTTGATCTCAGTTTCCTCTGCCTTTTCTAAAATCAGCTTGAACATCCTGAAGTCGACAGTTCACATACTGACGAAGCCTGGCTTGGAGAATTTTGAGCATTACTTTGCTCAAGTGTGAGATGAGTGCAATTGTGCAGTAGTTTGAACATTCTTTGGCATTTCCCTTCTTTGGGATTGGAATGAAAATCGACCTTTTCCAAATTTGCTAGCTTATTGAGTGCAGCACTTTCACAGCATCATCTTTTAGGATTTGAAATAGCGCAACTGGAATTCCATCACCTCCACTAGCTTTGTTCATAGTGATGTTTCCTAAGGCTCACTTTACTTCGCATTCCAGGATGTCTGGCTCTAGGTGAGTGATCACACCATTGTGGTTATCTGGATATTGAAGATCCTTTTTGTACAGTTCTTCTGTGTATTCTTGCCACCTCTTCTTAATATCTTCTGCTTCTCTTAGGTCCATACCATTTCTGTCCTTTATTGTGTCCATCTTTGCATGTAATGTTTCCTTGGTATCACTAATTTTCTTGAAGAAGTCTGTGTTCTTTCCCATTCTATTGTTTTCATCTATTTCTTTGCATTGATCACTGAGGAAGGTTTCTTATCTCTCCTTGCTATTCTTTGGAACTCTGCATTCAAATGTGTATAACTTTCTTTTTCTCCTTTGCCTTTTGCTTCTCTTCTTTCCTCAGCTATTTATAATGCCTCCTCAGACAACCATTTTGCCTTTTTGCATTTCTTTTTCTTTGGTATGGTGTTGATCACTGCCTCCTGTACAATGTCACAAACCTCTGTCCATAGTTCATCAGGCACTCTATCATATCTAATCCCTTGAATCTATTTGTCACTTTCACTGTATAATCATAAGGGATTTGATTTAAGTCATACCTGTATGTCTAGTGGTTTTTCTCTACTTTCTTCAATTTAAGTCTGAATTTGGCAATAAGGATTCATGATCTAAGCCACAGTCAGCTCCCAGTCTTGTTTTTGCTGACTGCATAGAACTTCTCCATCTTTGGCTGCAAAGAATATAATCAGTCTGATTTTGGTATTGACCAGCTGATGACGTCCATTTGTAGAGTCTTCTCTTTTTTTGTTAGAAGAGGGTGTTTACTATGACCAGTGCATTCTCTTGGCAAAACTCTGTTAGCCTTTGTCCTGCTTCATTTTGTACTCTAAGGCCAAACTTGCCTGTTACTCCAGGTATCTCTTGACTTCTTGCTTTTGCATTCCAGTCCACTACAATGAAAAGGACATCTTTTTTGGGTGTTAGTTCTAGAAGGTCTTGTAGATCTTCATAGAACAGTTCAACGTCAGCTTCTTCAGCATTATTGGTTGGGTGCATAGACTTGGATTACTGTTATATTGAATGGTTTGCCTTGGAAACGAACAGAGATCACTCTCTTGTTTATGGATTGCATCCACGTACTGCATTTTGGACTCTTTTGTTGACTATGAGGGCTACTCCATTTCTTCTAAGGGATTCTTGCCAACAGTAGTAGAGAAAATGTTCATCTGAATTAAATTCACCCATTCCAGTACATTTTAGTGCAGTGTTTCTTAAAATGTCAATGTTCAGTCTTGCCATCTCCTGTTTGACCACTTCTAATTTACCTTGATTCATGGACCTAACATTCCAGGGTCTTAAGCAATATTGCTCTTGACAGCATCAGACTTTACTTCCATTGCCAGTGATATCCACAACTGGGTGTTGTTTTTGCTTTGGCTCTGTCTCTTCATTCTTTCTGGAGTTATTGCTACACTCTTCTCCAGTAGTGTATTAGGCACTTACTGAACTGGGGAGTTCATATTTTGGTGTCATTTTTTTTTTTTTTTTGCCTTTTCATACTGTTCATGGGGTTCTAAAGGCAAGGATACTGAAGTGGTTTGCCATTCCCTTCTCCTGTGGACCGTGTTTTGTCAGAACTCTCCACCATGACCCGTCCATCTTGGGTGGCCCTACACAGCATGGCTCATATTTTCATGGTTCATAGTTTCATCTCCTCCTTGACCACTTCCAATTTTCCTTGATTCAAAGACCTAACACTGTACATTCTTATTCTTATTGTTCTTTAGAGTATTGGACTTTACTTTCACTGCCAGATACATCCATATCTGAACATCATTTCTGCTTTGGCCCAGCTGCTTCATTCTTTCTGGAGCTATTAGTAATTACCCTCTACTCTTCCCCAGTTGGATGTTGGATACCTTCTGATCTAGGGGCATCATCTCCTGGTGTCATATGTTTTTGCCTTTTCATACTGTTCATGGGTTCTCATGGCAAGACTACTGGAGAGGTATACCATCCCCTCCTCCAGTGGACAGCATTTTGTCTGAACTCTTCACTATGACCCATATGCCTTGGGTGGCTCTTCTAGGCATGGCTCAAGCTTCATTTAGTTATGCAAGCCCCTTATGCAAAGACATGAACAGATAACTTCATATCATCTGTAATTTGGGAACTGATTATTTAAAAATGAGATACCCCTATACACCTATCAAAATGGCTGAAACCCAAATATAACAACAATAAATGCTGGCAAAGTTATAGAGCAACAGGAAATCCCATTCATTGCTCCTGGGAATGCAAATTTCTACAACCACTTAAAAAGACAGTTTGGCAGTTTCTTACAAAAACTAAATATAGTATTAGCATATGATCCAACAATCATGGTCCTAGGCATTTACCCAAAAGAATTCAAAATGAATGTCCACACAAAAAACTTGCACAGAAAAGTTTATAGCAGCTTTATTCAAAATTACCAAAACTTGAAAGCAACCAAGATGTCCTTCAATAGTTGAATGAGTAAGTAAGCTGTGATATATCAGTACAGTGGAATATTATTCAGTAATAAAAAAAGAAATAACCCACCCAAGCCATAAAAAAAAAAAAAAGAGAGAGAGAAAGGGACATGGAGGACTCCCTAAATGCATATTGCTAAGTGAAAGATGCTAGTCTGAAAAGCTATATTCTATATGATTTCAACTATGTGATATTCTGGAAAAGTAAAAAAAAATTATAAAGGCAGTAAAAAAAAAAAAATTGTGGTCTCCAGTGATTGAAAATAAAAAGGAAGGGATAAATAAATATGTGAAGCACAGGAAATATTTTTGGAGTGAAAATATTCTGATGATACTATAATCATGGATATATAACATCATGCATTTTAAAAAACACACAACTGTACAACACAGAGTGAACCTTAAAATAAACGGAGAGTTATTTGATCATAATATATCAATACTGTCTCATCAGTTGCAATAAACATACTACCCTAATGAAAAGTATTCTTATGGAGAAATTCTGGGTAGGGACAAGGGGTGGGGAAGATTTGATGAAAATTCTCTACTTTTTATTCACTTTTTCTGTAACCTTAAAACTACACTAAAAAATTAAATATATGAATGAAAATAAAATAAACATGGGATTAGTTTCAAATTCTTACTTAATGTGTTTGCCATACTATAGTCCTATCATTATCATGTAGCTTGCTACCCCCAATTTAACTTATAAACTGTTTTAGATTTGCATGTAAAAGTTAATATAAAACAGAAAAATTCCTTAAATTAAAAGCAAAATGTATGAAACAATTTCTTAATCATCTGGAAATTTAATAGCTTCTTTTTTTTCCCCTCACAACTGGCCAGAGAAAATGAATGCTACAAAGAATGGCTTAATGAAATTTGTAGCTATACTTCTGAAAGGTTGTTGCTGAACCACGAAAGATGCTGGGGTTCTTGGCCTCCAGAGGAGAAGAATTCAATCCAGGGCCAGAGATGAGGGTTGATCACTCAGAGCTTTTGTGTAATAACATTTTATTAAAGTATAAAAGAGATAGAGAAAGCTTCTGACATACACATCAGAAGGGGGCAGAAAGAGTACCCCCTTTCTAGTCTTTAGCCGGATGTTATAAAGCTACTAGCAGTCTGCTTATCAGAGAAAAGAAATGTCTCAAAACTCAGAGAATGGCACCAGGTGAGTCACCCAGGGCCATAAAGGGATTGACAAGAATCTTGAAGAAAGGCAGATTTCCATACGAATATATAGTTTCATTAACACTGATTAGGAGAACAATGTATAAGTATGACATACTGGTTTGTCAAGTCAGGTCTGAGCATTTAGGCAGTATGGACTTGAATACAGAGTCTAAATACATGGTACATTAACATAGCTTAAGACAAACATTTCCATAAGAAAAATGCATTGGTTAGCTCAAGGTTTGAGGAAAGTTAAGTTAAGGTGGAACCAGATGTCATTATGGCAACACAGAATTTTAAGAGAACCTCTTTTTAAATTTGTATAGAGAAGGGGAAAAAAATATAACACTAGTTTGTTTCCTCCTGCAGTTTAAGAGAGAGATAAAAAATGTGACACTTGCAGCCTATTTCCTCCGTTTGGAGACCCCTGGCCTTCCTGCCTGTTACACTCACTTCTTTCCAGTAATAACACAGTGAAAATACTCAGTAAAATAAAATGAGAATCTAAAATACCACAGTTTCTTTCAAGCTTTTCAATCTATTTTCTTCATTTATTATTGGTAGTTATTATTTATCTTTTCAAAACTTGTTTATTTGACTGTATAAACCCATTCTTCCAAAAATTCTGAAGTTGGCTTTAATGCTTATTTTTATACCTACCTAATTCTTCTGTATTATTACTGTGATCATTTTTATAAATTTAAATGAAGTCTTGGTGTAGTTATACATGTATCAGATATTTTGATATTGAATTTTAGAACAGCATTTATATTACAGTATTTTGATTTTACACCATACTGTTTGTCAGTATCCTTATAATGAGTCTTCTCATTATTATTATTACTTAAGACACTGTACTTTTGTAGAATGATTTTGTATAATTTAGGATAAAATTTGAAATAGCTTAAGTTGTCTAACAATCATTATTTGATCGAAAGGTGAAAATGTAAGCTTAAATGATGAAGCAATAATGAGTCATGTGTGTATGATGAAGTGGTGACAACAATCAAAATCTCTTTGCTCAGATCTTGAAAAGACTATGGTTTTGACTTCAGAGTTCTTAGAAACAATAGCTCTGTTTAGAGAAAGAATTTGCCACAGTCAGAACCGTGGCTATAAAGATGTAAAGTTCTCAAAACGTGGTCCCCAGACTAAGAATCAGCTGCCTCAGTATCACCTGGAAAACTTCTAGAAATGCAAATCATTAAACATTACCTAATGGCACCCCACTCCAGTACTCTTGCCTGGAAAATCCCATGAACGAAGGAGTCTGGTGGGCTGCAGTCCATGGGGTCGCTAGGAGTCGGACATGACTGAGTGACTTCACTTTGACTTTTCACTTTCATGCATTGGAGAAGGAAATGGCAACCCACTCCAGTGTTCTTGCCTGCAGAATCCCAGGGACGAGGGAGCCTGGTGGGCTGCCGTCTATGGGGTCGCACAGAGTTGGACACGACTGAAGCTACTTAGCAGCAGCAGCAGCAGCAGCAGCAAGACCTACCTACTGAATCAGAAACTTTGTTGTTGGATCCAGAAATCTGTGTTTTCACAAGTACTTCAGGTGATAGTGCTGCAGGTTAAAGTTTGGGAACCACTAAACTACAGCTCTAGGTATAGCTTTTAGTCTCATCTCTGAGGCTGTGTGTGTTCAATTGCTCAGTCGTGTTCGACCCTTTGCAAACCCATGTACTATATCCCACCAGGCTCCACTGTCCATAGGATTTCCCAGGCAAGAATATTGGAGTGAGTTGCTATTTCCTACTCCAGGGGATATTCCCAACTCAGGGATTGAACCACGTTTCCTGCCTCTCCTGAATTGACAGGTGGATTCTTTACCATTGTGACACCTGGGAAGCCCCACTCTGACGCTATGAATCAATGAGTAAAACAGAATATTTCAAAGAATAATGGCCCTTAGTTAATGCTAAAACACTAATTATAAAAATTAAGAAAAAGGTTGGCAATAGTACTGGAGTGGATTGCCATTTCCTTCTCCAGGGGATCTTTCCAACCCAGGGATTGAACCCAGGTCTCCCGAATTGTAGACAGATGTTTTACCATCTGAGCCACCAGGGATCAGATCAGATCAGATCAGTGGCTCAGTCGTGTCCGACTCTTTGCGACCCCATGAATCGCAGCACGCCAGGCCTCCCTGTCCATCACCAACTTCCAGAGTTCACTGAGACTCATGTCCATCGAGTCAGTGATGCCATCCAGCCATCTCATCCTCTGTCGTCCCCTTCTCCTCTTGCCCCCAATCCCTCCCAGCATCAGAGTCTTTTCCAATGAGTCAACTCTTCGCATGAGGTGGCCAAAATATTGGAGTTTCAGCTTTAGCATCATTCCTTCCAAAGAAATCCTAGGGCTGATCTCCTTCAGAATGGACTGGTTGGATCTCCTTGCAGTCCAAGGGACTCTCAAGAGTCTTCTCCAACACCATAGTTCAAAAGCATCAATTCTTCAGTGCTCAGCCTTCTTCACAGTCCAACTCTCACATCCATACATGACCACAGGAAAAACCATAGCCTTGACTAGACGAACCTTTGTTGGCAAAGTAATGTCTCTGCTTTTCAATATGCTATCTAGGTTGGTCATAACTTTCCTTCCAAGGAGTAAGCGTCTTTTAATTTCATGGCTGCAGTCACCATCTGCAGTGATTTTGGAGCCCAGAAAAATAAAGTCTGACACTGTTTCCACTGTTTCCCCATCTATTTCCCATGACGCAATGGGACCAGATGCCATAATCTTTGTTTTTTGAATGTTGAGCTTTAAGCTAACTTTTTCACTCTCCACTTTAACTTTCATCAAGAGGCTCTTTAGTTCCTCTTCACTTTCTGCCATAAGGGTGGCGTCATCTGCATATCTGAGGTTATTGATATTTCTCCTGGCAATCTTGATTCCAGCTTGTGTTTCTTCCAGTCCAGCATTTCTCATGATGTACTCTGCATAGAAGTTCAATAAGCAGGGTGACAATATACAGCCTTGACATACTCCTTTTCCTATTTGGAATCAGTCTGTTGTTCCATGTCCAGTTCTAACTGTTGCTTCCTGACCTGCATACAAATTTCTCAAGAGGCAGATAGGTGGTCTGGTATTCCCATCTCTTTCAGAATTTTCCACAGTTTATTGTGATCCACACAGTCAAAGGCTTTGGCATAGTCAATAAAGCAGAAATAGATGTTTTTCTGGAACTCTCTTGCTTTTTCCATCCAGTATACTTCAGACACTCTTATTTTAAATGACTTATGATTAAGGTTGGGCAATAGTAATGAGAAATCTTTCCAATAGGACTTGCAGTCAAAGACAGCTGGATCCAATAAATATCTCTGCCACAAAACATATTCCAAAAAAGTTAAACTCAAAAATTTAAGTTAAAACAAAACATATTTCAAAAAAGTTAAACTCAAAAGATTCCAAAAATCTTAAACTCAAATCAGTTGATATTAGGATATATGTTTTCAAGGCTTAAATACATTACCTTTACGAAAGAAGGAAGATG
Organism: Bos indicus; assembly: GCF_029378745.1. Lineage (NCBI taxonomy): Eukaryota > Metazoa > Chordata > Mammalia > Artiodactyla > Bovidae > Bos > Bos indicus. Next base: position 11,917,963 of record NC_091761.1, on the reverse strand, counting down.
AATGGGTAAATTGTTTTTCTATTAGTCAATAATGAAGCCCATACATTAGCATAAGTCACAGAAGAATTTTAAAAAATCAGTTCCTCACAGTTACATATCTCTAAATTAAACTGCCCCATCAATTTTAGGAATTTGATGTTGCAATACCAATTTCAATTCTCTTTTCTTTGTTTAATAGTACAACTCACATTTTAGTTAGGTATGTAGTCAAGCACTACATTCTCAAACCTGCAATTGCAGCTTTGTGTGACTATAAGAAAATTACAGCCTATTAAATATGAGAATAAAAGTGTCATATGTTAAAAGCCATTCTCTTAAAGGGAAGGGCAATGCTCTCCATTTGCCCTTCTCACCTTTGATTTTGCTGAAACAGTATGCAATGATGGAGGCAAGAGCAGCTACCCTGTATTATGAGATGGGAGCTGCATGTTTAGCATGGCAGAACACGGAAGGCAGAAGATCCTGGGTCACTGACATTATTTGTCTTGGAAAACTCATACAATAACTATCATGAATGAGAGGAATAAACTTTTTTGCTTAATTTTTTGTTGTTTTGGGGTCTTTTTAGAGATTTTATGTTCATTCTCATTAATACACCAGGGAAACCTAATTGACTTCATGTTCTAATGTTCATAAATAGAAAGGCACATTTGTTGGTATAAAATTAAAATGAAGAGATTTACCATAGGGAGAAGTACTTGTTTTTTTCAAACACTCGTCTGAATTCCTCCAGTCTTGTAACTCAGTCAGTCAGCAATAGTTACTGAGCACTTTCTAACCTCAAGATACTCTTCAATGTCCTGGAGAGACAATGGTGAGCAAACTAGGAAAAACTAATGCTCTTCAGGTGACTTCATATTGTTGGGGGACTCTAAACAGATTAATAACTTAATTGTGTGAGGTTAATTTAAACAGGCAAAAAGGTTTCTTAATTTCTTTGAAAATCCTAAAAAAAAATTTTTTTACATCTACACTTATAGCCATTAAAACATTATCTTTTGAGAAATGAAGGCTGCCTTCACCCAATCTTCCTCTTGCCCCCATACCATTCAATTTAATAGTGACAGGTGATAATCAGCAGTAATTTCTGCTGCATATCCAGTCTTTTTGTCTTTCCCCTATGCTAATCAACAGTCACCTGTTTGTCTGTAAAAGTGCATATGCTAAATTATTTATACCAAAATGAAATGACACTGTAGCAATTATTAGTTTTGATATACTTGGATGAAAAACCTACATAACAAATAGAGACATAACTATTTTTAAGAACTGATCTCTCAGTATACAACATCTAATATACCATTTCATGCATTTTTATTAATTTCTGCTATTTATTCTCCTTTATGAATATATTGGAGAAGGCAATGGCACCCCACTCCAGTACTCTTGCCTGGAAAATCCCATGGATGGAGGAGCCTGGTGGGCCACAGTCCACGGGGTCACTAAGAGTCGGACATGACTGAGTGACTTCACTTTCATTTTTCACTTTCATGCATTGGAGAAGGAAATGGCAACCCACTCCAGTGTTCTCACCTGGAGAATCCCAGGGACAGGGGAGCCTGGTGGGCTGCCATCTATGGGGTCTCACAGAGTCGGACACGACTGAAGTGACTTAGCAGCAGCAGCAGCATGAATATATTATTTTTAAATTTTAAGTATAACAGATATTCTGCAGTGAGGACTTTGTGCCTAATGTTTTATTTCTTCGTGATATTATTTCTATATAATACTCTGCAAGAAATAAAATGGCTGAGTCATGTATTATGTACATTTCACAGTTTTATGAACAAAACCAACTTGAACTTCAAACAATTGTATCAATTTATATTACAACTATCCTTAAAGGCTAGTTGTTGTTTTTAGTCACTAATTCATGTCTGACTCTTTTGTGACCCCATGGACTGTAGCCTTCTATCCATGAAATTTCCCAGGCAGAAATATTGGAGTGGGTTGCCATTTCCTTCTCCAGGGGGTCTTCCCAACCTAGGGATCAAATCCATGTCTCCTGGATTGGCAGGTGGATTCTTTATCACTGAGCCACCAGGGAAGCCCCAAAAGACTAGTATATGCTATCAATTTTTATTTTGGCTAATCTGATAGAAAAAGTGAATTAATAATATCTTATGTTTATTCATATTTCTTTTATGAATTATTCCTTTTTATGTTTTGCTTATTTCTACAAAATCTTTTGCTTTATAAATTTTGCTCTTATGTCATTTGGTGCATAGATGTTTGTAACTATAATATTTTCTTAATCAACTGTACTTTTCAATGTTTTTGGCCTTAAATACTATTTCATAGGGAAGTAGTATTTCTTTCTGTTCCAATTTTGTTTTTATCTTCACCCATCTGTTTACTTTCAAATTCTCTATCACTGTATATTTAGAAATGTTGCTTGTTAGTTTATAATCTGAAAATCTTTACCTTGCTTAGGATAATTGAAATTATTAACATTCATGTTTATAGAAAAACATGTTTTTCAGATAGCTAATGTTTTCTATTTATATTTCTATAGTTTCTCATTTTCTTTACTTTTTATAAATTGAAAGAACTTAATATATTTTTCTAGAACTTAATATTTAGTAACAATAGATATTTTTACCTTTGACTGTGTGGATCACAATAAACTGTGGAAAATTCTGAAAGAGATGGGAATACCAGACCACCTGATCTGCCTCTTGAGAAACCTATATGCAGGTCAGGAAGCAACAGTTAAAACTGGACATGGAACAACAGACTGGTTCCAAATAGGAAAAGGAGTATGTCAAGGCTGTATACTGTCACCCTGCTTATTTAACTTATATGCAGAGTACATCATGAGAAACGCTGGACTGGAGGAAACACAAGCTGGAATCAAGATTGCCAGGAGAAATATCAATAACCTCAGATATGCAGATGACACCACCCTTATGGCAGAAAGTGAAGAGGAACTAAAGAGCCTCTTGATGAAAGTTAAAGTGGAGAGTGAAAAAGTTGGCTTAAAGTGCAACATTCAGAAAACTAATATTATGGCATCTGGTCCCATCACTCATGGGAAATAGATGGGGAAACAGTGTCAGAATTTTTTTGGAGGGGCTCCAAAATCATTGCAGATGGTGATTGCAGCCATGAAACTAAAAGATGCTTACTCCTTGGAAGGAAAGTTATGACCAACCTAGACAGCATATTAAAAAGCAGAGACATTACTTTGCTAACAAAGGCCTGTCTAGTCAAGGCTATGGTTTTTCCTGTGGTCATGTATGGATGTGGGAGTTAGACTCTGAAGAAAGCTGAGCGCCGAAGAATTGATGCTTTTGAACTGTGGTGTTGGAGAAGACTTTGAGAGTCCCTTGGACTGCAAGGAGATCCAACCAGTCCATTCTAAAGATCAGCCCTGGGTGTTCATTGGAAGGATTGATGCTGAAGCTGAAACTCCAGTACTTTGGCCCCCTCATGTGAAGAGTTGACGCATTGGAAAAGCTTCTGATGCTGGGAGGGATTGGGGGCAGGATGAGAAGGGGATGACAGAGGATGAGATGGCTGGATGGCATCACTGACTCGACAGACATGAGTTTGGGTGGACTCCGGGAGTTGGTGATGGACAGGGAGGCCTGGCACGCTGAGACTCATGGCGTCACAAAGAGTCGGACACAACTGAGAGACTGAACTGAACTGAAGGGTAAACTATCCACTTAAAGTATGAACACCTGCAAAAATGTTTAAATAAAAATAATCATAGTTTTACCATTGAGAGATTTTTCTATTAATGAATTGTTGTAATATGGTGAAGTCACATTGTTGTATATATTTTTATGTGCATAGGGCTGTTCTTTTGTATATATAGATTCAATTTTATGTCTGTCATTTTTATAACATTTTCTTCATCGTTTTTATGACATTAAAATATTATAATATTGTTTGCAATAATATACATTTTGGATTACATGTATTATTTAACAATTTTCCATTATTTGCATTTTTATTGTTTTAGTATTTGTGTGTCATGCATGCTCAGTTGCTCAGTCATATCTGACTTTTTCAACCTGGTGGGCCTTAGCCCACCAGGCTCCTCTGTCCATGGGATTTTCCAAACAAGCATACTGAATTGGGTTGCAGTTTCCAACTCAGGGGTCTTCTTGAACCCAGGATCGAACCCATGTCTCCTGCATTGGAAGGCAATTTTTTTTTTTATGACTGAGCCACTTGGGAAGCCCATTTGTCTATCATGTGCATGCCTGAAAAATAAATATTTGATTTCTTAACCTTAAGATTCCTAACTAGAACGCAGAATCCTCATGAGCATGTTTTAAACCTGAATGCTGTAGATTCAGTTAGCTATAAAAAATCCAGTTCATTCTAACAACTAATTCTATCATATAGGTTCTAAGTTATCTATCACATAGAAACATGTGAAACCAAGTAGGTCTTATAGTATGTCTGTACATTCACCATTCTTTATATAGAAAAGGGATACATTGTGAAAATAATGTCAATCACTTCTTTCTAGGCTTTGTTTTTTTAATTAATTATTTTAATTGGAGGTTAATTACTTTGCAAAATTGTGGTGGTTTTTGTCATACATTGACATGAATCTTTCTAGGCTTTTTAGCATCCTGGCACACAAGATAATATTGGCCCATTATGAAACTTAGTAAGATATTCTCAGACTTGCTTGGTTCAGGAGCCCACCATGGAACAATCAACTTTAGTAGGGAACTGGGTCATTTGATAAACAAATTTATGAATGGTAGTGAGGTTTATGATACATATTTTCAAATTTATTTTCATAAATATTATACTACTAATATTCCCATCTGAATTATATGAAATCTCCATTTTACCATTGGCTCATGATTCCTGTGAAATAATTTATAAATCAATTTAATAAATTAATAAAAATACATACAGTTTAAATTTATGTTTATTTGATTCTAAATCAATATGACCATATGTAAACTGAAAACCTCAGTGAAAGTGTCCACATCCTCTTGCACTTATTAGCAAAAGGTTTACTGGAGAAGAGGGGAGTTCAAGTATATATGCCCTGTTTAGTTACTAAGTCATGTCTGACTTTTGTGACCCCATGGACTATAGTTTTCCAGGCTCCTCTGTCCATGGGATTTTTCAGGCAAGAAAACTGGAGTGTGTTGCTATTTCCTTCTCCAGATGATCTTCCCAATTTAGGGATCTCCTGCTTTTCTTGCATTGCAGGCAGATGCCTTACCACTGAGTCACCCGGCAAGCCCTTTCTAACCCCGTCCCTGGGATTCTCCAGGCAAGAACACTGGAGTGGGTTGCCATTTCCTTCTCCATCAAGTATATATAGGTTGTGTTAAAAGACAATATTGAGTCTTAATCTTCTATTATATTCTTAAATCTCATCACATCTGTCTATATATAGCAATATTTCCACAAAATTTCTCTCATACAAATAGGACACATGCCTGATTTCTTAGCTTGGTTTCAGAATTAATTGTTTTCTTGTAAATTCTTCACAGTCTTTCTTGTATATTCCAGAAACTGCTTTTTCAAGGTCACGCATGACTTTCAATGTGTACAACTGGCAATCACTTCTCTGATCTCATCTTAGTTGAGCTATTAACAGCAGGCCTCAGAGTTGATCAGTCTCTCCTTAAATTCTACCGTTTTTTTCCTGGGAGGGAGAGCTTCCAATGTATCATGTTCACTTTGTTTTGAGCCCCACTGGCAGCTTATTCCCTGTTTCCTGTTAAAACTGCTTTTCACAGAGTCAACTGTTATCTGTCCTGGAGTTTTCTGTCTATCTACACGTGTTCTCATGTGATCTTATACAGTCTTATGTCTGTAAATTGCACCAATATGCCAGTCGTCTTAAATGAATATCTGACCCTGACTCCTTAATCTGTACCTGGCCACTTCTATTCTCTCTACTAGTTCATCTGAAATTCATCTCAATCTTGTTAAAAATCTAAAATTTAGCATTTCCCCTAACTTAATAATAGTAGACTTCCTTGGTGGCTAAGATGGTAAAGAATCTGCCTGTGACGCAGGAGGCCCAGGTTCGATCCCTGGTTTGAGAACATCCCCTGGAGAAGGGAATGGCAACCCACTCCAGTTTTCTTGCATAGAGGATTCCACGGACAGAGGAGCCTGGCAGGCTACAGTCTATGGGGCTGCAAAGAGTCAGACATGACTGAGCTACTAACACTAACCTAATCATATTTCTCCCTAGGCTTCCTCATCTCAATAAGATGCAGCAGTAACCTTCATTTGCTCAGATAAAATTTTCAGTTTTTCTGTGTTAGTCTTTTCATCACTCCATATCCAATCTATCAGTAAATCATGTCAACTGTAGTTCTAAAGCAATTCACAAATTCATTCCCTCATCCTCATCACTATCTACCACTGGTTTCAGGTTAGTGTCTTCCCAATATTCCCCTTGCTTTCATCTATCTCCTATAATTCTTCACATACTAACTATGGTGATATTTGTATCTTCCTCTCTCTCTTTTTTTTTTCCTTTCTTTTTTCTGTTTTCTTACCCAGATAAGTGTCTGTATGTGAATGCATCTCAGTTTTATCTTTTTTCTTCTACTTTCCTAGCTTTTTCCTTCTCTTCTAATCCCTTATTACCCCGCATACCTGACATTAAAGAATGTTAACAACCTACATATAATACCCTTACCTATATTCATGTCTGCTTATTTTACAAATATATACACGATCTTGTTTTTTTTTTAATACAAAACCAGATCCTATTTAATACTGTTCTTTCATCTGTGCACCACATTTCTTATGCAATAAAACAACTAGATAATAATACCAAATCAATGGGTACAGATACAGTTTATTTCAATAAATGCAAAATCTACCCTTACTGATATTTCTTCTGTTTCCATTTTTTATAACTATGAACAATTAAGCAATGTTGTGTGAAGTATTCTTGAGTATCCTTTTATTCAATGTAGAGAGTCCTAGGAATGCAATGTCTAGGTCAAAAGTTATGTTGCCAAATTGCTTTCCAAAAAGACTGTAAAGCATGGGAATGTAATAATTGATCATCTTTTCCCTTACTTACAATAAGATATCCTAATGTTATTCCTTTTGGTAAATTAGTTATATAGCATCCGATTATATTAATTTATTTGGCAACATATTAGATATGTGGCTTTGACTCTTAAATTAGCATTTTCTGGCATCTATCCCAATGTTACTTATTAGAATTGAAAAGTAAGTGAATAAAAAGGTAAAATCAATTATCAGTATTGGATAAATATATTGGCCAATAGGTGATCTACCATTATTTTCAGACATAATATAAATTGCTTAATATACTTCCTAGGGTTAAACCTGGGCTTCCCTGGTGGCTCAGACAGTAAAGAATTCGCCTGCAATGCAGGAGACCTGGGTTCCATCCCTTAGTTGGGAAGATCTCCTGGAGGAGGGTATGGCAACCCACTTTAGTATTCTTGCCAAGTGAATCTCATGGACAGAAGAATCTGGTCCATAGGGTTGAAAAGAGTCAGACATGACTGAGCGACTAAGCACACAGCACAGCACAGGCTTACAAAATTATAAGATTTACCTATTTACATTTGCATAAATTTACACATTTCCACAATTTCTGGATGTCAAACACATATTTAAGATACACATCCTGAAGTAGGAAATTAAAATGGTGCTCTGTTCTGCCAGGCCTGACCAATATCAGCTCTAGAGAAGTTGCCAAGTATCAGAAAAATTAAATCTTGACAATACATAGGATCATATTTGGCTTTTCCCTTTTCTTTTAGACGTAAAATAACTGAAGTTAAGAAAATTGAATCATTACTTGACCATATTCCATAGTTGTTTTAGTTCGACATATCTTAAAGTGATTTCTGTTTAAGTATTAACTGTGAAAGTGTCTACCCAAATTTATGTTCAATATATCATTGATTATTATGTGGCTTTTTTTCCAACATCTCTGTAACTCAGATATCTTAAAATCAGTGGCTTCTTACAGTTAATTGGTATTGTGCCTTATTTATAGTGGAGATAAAAATAATACATCTTACAATTGATGGGGTATAAGATTTGTTAAAATCTGTATTTGTTTTTAATAGGTCTTACATTTAAATCCAGCAGATTTGAGATACAGAAACAGGAAAAGGGAGCTAGGACTACTTGTAAGTAATAATTAACTGATAATTACTTTAAAAAGTCACTATCTTCTTTCAAATCACACCATAATACTGTCAGCTTCAGATAAAGTCAGTAATGGTTATTCAAAACTTATCCCATGATTAGAATATAAAATTTTCTCATAAATAGCATATAGATATTTCTTAAAGATTATCTAGCATAGATTAAGTTCACTAGTAACATAATTTTACTGAAATATGTTAATATCAAACTAATTATAAAACCCCATATGCTTACAGTTCTTATGTAAATACAAAAAAGAAATAGAAATAAAATAAAAATACAACTGAAAACATATCCAATTTATCAATCTTAATTTAATACAACAGATGATGTTACTTTGCTTTAAACCAAATCCTATCTCAAAACATGGATATGTTTATGAGAATTTGTGTCAATACTGATCTAAGTATGTCTGATGAGTAGAGTGAATATGAATACTGTATGTGATACAGTTCTCTCACCATTTTTCTCCATTTTATGCCATATAGCATGCCATGACATCATTTGATCTCATCCTAGAATAAACAAAACACTTATATGTTAAGTTCCTAGATATTTCCTCATTAGTCCAAAACAATAAAAGCAGTAATACCTGCCACCAATGTGATCACAAACATGAATGCAAACAAAAGAGATATATAATGACAGAATTTAATTACAGATACTTTTAGATTATTATAGTAATAAACAGGAAAGTTCTAAATTCCAGTTATATGTTCTGTAATCACTAAGGTTACATCAGAGACACTTTTGAATAGCACTGAAATATGCTTTTTTTTTTTTTTTTTTAATGATGACATAAGAACAGAAACTAGGTTCACAGAAGCTCACGTAAGATAAGGTAAGGCTGAGTTGTTGGAACCCAGAGGCTGATCTAATTTGTGGATCTTTTATGTTAGCAATGGGAAGTTATCCAGATGGAGTAAAAGCATTCTGTGATTGTAATGACAGAAAGTAGGAAATCCAAGTATGCGAAGGTAGCAGCATATGGTCTCAAACAGCAGTAGGCAAACTGAGGGAAGTTTTACTTCCTCTGGAAAAACTGGACAGAAAGAATCACAACAGGGATTCAGGATGCAAGGGCCCAGCCACTGGTCTGGGACAGAAGGTAGAACTTTGGTTTTACATTTCACGGCAGTAACACTGTTTTGAAATTTTGTGTGAGACAGGAACAGATCAGGAACAATGCTCAGTTGCTGTGCATTTGGACTAAGCAAAAGGAAATGAGGAACAAGAGTGAGGTAAATTATTACAGGCACAGAGCAAAAGGATCTTGATGTGAATCACAGTGATGGAAAGGGGAAACCACACCTGTAGAAAGGGCAAGTTAAAAGTGTTGTTTAGTCTCCCAGTTATTACTCCTTGTGACTCCATGGACTTTAGCCCACAGGCTCCTCTGTCCATGGGATTTCCTATGCAATAATACTAGAGTGGGCTGCCATTTCCTTCTCTAGGGGATGGATCTTCCTGACCCAGGGATTGAATCTGTGTCTCCTGAAATGGTAGGTGAATTCTTTACCACTGAGCCATTAAGTGTAGTGTGGCAAAATATGAACTGCAGGGTTTTTTTTTTTTTTAAGAATAATGTCAACTACTTAAATGTTTAATTTATTAATTGTAATTTTTTTCAGCTATTTAGTTGGTAATTAAACCCAAGTGATCTATAATTATCCCATAAAATATATTTTTAAATTTTACAATTAAAAATATTGATTCTGCACATTTACAATAGCAGTTAGATGGCTGACCTAATATAAATTTTCTAAGTCTTTGAAAGGGAAATCTTTATTTTTTGAATTGAGTGGTATTGTTTCATAGAAATAACCCATGTCAGAAATTGCTTGAAATAATGGGAACAGACCATGTATATCAAAGAGATTGCAGCACAGTAGGACATTTAAAGATACTTATGTACTTACCTCCTTTGGACCATGGTAAAAGGAAAGAAATGGAAAGAGCAAAATGGAAGTTCACAGTAATTTATCATTGTTTGTTGGGTTAGTTGCTCAGTCATGTCTGACTCTTTGCGACCACATGGTCTGTCCATGGAATTCTCCAGGCAAGAATACTGGAGTGGGTTGACATGCCCTACTCCAGGGGATCTTCCTGACCCAGGGATGGAACCTGGGTTTCCGTTATTATAGGCAGATTCTTTAACATCTGACCTACCAGCGAAGCCCTTATCGTCATTTACTAATTTTAATTTATTGCCACATAAAGGAATGCTTTCTCTCTAAAATGGTGGGGAAGTCCTGATTTCCTTCTTGACTTCTCTGTTCATTTTCAGTAAAATTCAAAGAAAAAAAAATTCACATTTTAATAGAAGAATTCCATTATGCTTAGGAATTGTTTATTGTTATTAGAAGCCAGAATATACAAGGTGGTGGCTTACTTTTCTCTTGAATTTTAAGATTGATGTAGTGATGAGTTCAACAGCAACAAAGCTCATTGGTAATGGCATAATGAATGCCACATAGTGTGATTAGTAGTTTTATTTGAATGGCCATTATGGATATGGCTACTCAATTGAAATGAGTGTAAATAAAAGGAATTGAATTTGCACTCTCTTCTGATATATGTCTGTGCAAGCTCAAGGTGTAGGTACAGAATCTTGCTGATTATACTTAGCATCAAGTAATGTTGAGATAAATTACCTCATGTGTAGAGAAAAAATAAGGATACATTTTATATAAAAAAACTACATTCCTTTTAGATCTCAGCATCCTCCATGTATTAGCAACAAATCTATGTTATGTTTATCACCAATTATATACAGGTTTAGATTTTGCAGTCAAAACCTACCCCATCACATCCTCAAGCTTGTAAGTGGTAAAGGTAGACTATTATGACAGTAAAGTGAATCTTTTCTGAGATTATTTTACTAAAGTTTATTTTTAGGATATATACATCATCATATACATGTATATACATCATATGTATGGTATATATTATACATTAACTTTGCCATAGAAACACAATACGGCATTCCATATAGACGATATTCTGCTCCATGGGGCATTCGTGTAATTGTGGTTCCTGAAATGGAAATTGAGCTTCTTGATGTAGACACAGATCTGAACATTTTGTCAGAAGTATTTTGAGAGAAAAATATTACAAAAAATCTAGCTTAGATTATATGACTTGTATAAGCTATCCACTCCAATATTCTTGGGCTTCCCTTGTGGCTCAGCTGGGAAATTCAGCTCCTGCAATAAAGGAGACCAGGGTTTAATCCCTGGGTTGGGAAGTTCCCTTGGAGAAGGGAAAGGCAACCCACTCCGGTATTATGGCCTGGAGATTCCAAGGACTGTATAGTCCATGGGGTCCCAAAGAGTCACATGCGGCTGAGTAACTTTCACTTTTCACACACAGGAAAACTACACTGTTTGATTTTTCACTATGGGGTCTCTTCCATTTCTTTAGGGGATTCTTTAGTTTGAGTCAGTAAAAACGAAGATTCGGTCTCCCGTCTAACAGCTGTAAGTTTCCAAAACTTAAAAAGACATAATGAAAATAATATAGGTCATGAACTGTTCCGAACGTGATATGTACAGAGAATGCCTGCCTCCTCAAAACATAAAGTAAAAATAAAAATAATTGTAATCAAAGGAGCCAAAACGGATTTGATTTGCACACAGTAGCTGGTGAGGAGATCACTTAAATATTTTTTATAAGATTACATTCATACTGAATTGTAACAAATTATTTAGGGATCTGTTCCACAGAGTATAGAAGTTTTGTAAATTCTTGCTTTCTCTTTCTCCCAGGACTTCCATACTCCCCCAAGTGGATATCTGAGAAATTTAGCCAAGTACCTTTAAATAACTGTGACACTTCATAATGAGCTTTGATCAATTCATACCAACTTTTTTCTTTGTTTGAATTGAATCATGACACATGGAGATTTTCCCTTGCATGAATCTAGCACTCCCCTCTTACACCCCTGGAAGGTATAAATTACTCACATGACTATTGCCTCTCTTAAAAATACTCTTTTTCTCTCTCTGCTCTTCCTCTTTCAAAGAGTGAACTCAAACTGGCAGATTCATTTAAGGACCATATTGTGGTTTGCAGAGTAACTGCTATATAAAATCATATATAGGGGACACTCAAAATGGACTGTTTTGAATTCCTGACCTTCAAATAAACAAGACCAACACAGTTTAGATCAAACTGCAGTATGCTCTGACACAGGAGCATCAGAGCGGCTGGAATCTGCTTTAACCAATTAAGCCATTCAAGGCAAAAAGAAAATAAAGCCTTCAGTAAATCCATTGAAGGCACCATCTCCCAGCCTCCCACTATTATCGATCTTTTTAAGTGCGGACTAATGAGTCGTATATATACCTGATGGGATGCGCTCACCCTACCACCTACGAGGAGTTAAACTTACATAAAGAGAGAATCGACTAGGTGAGAGGCAGGGTAGGAGGGCACATTCAGACCGGCGACTACCTTGGCCCCTTAAAAACCTGCGCGGTGGTTTCTCTTCAGGGAACGCGGTAGAACCCATCCCTACTTGCCTAACGAACCCATTAGTTCCTTTGAGAGAGATTTTCCTTTCAGGTCGCTTCTAGGGCAAAGGCTTTTGTTTGCTACCACTCTCTGTAGCGGGAAAAGAACTGTACAGAAAGGCAAAGCAAGCTCGTAGCAGCAGCTTCTTTGCGGCAAAGCATCGCTTTCGGTTCTGCTTTGGCAATTTAGGAAGAACCCAGGTTCTCAGGGGACGTGGGTGAGGGGAACTCCGGGTCGAGGAGCACAGAAGCCAAGAATCTTTTTCTTTTTATCCATTTCACTTGTATCCCCATAACATCCCTCCCCACCCCCCAAAACTATCAACACAAATCCCTATGATCTCTACAAAAGGGTGGTGGTGGTGGATGGAGGGACATTTTCTTAAGACTCTCAAAAGGATTCAGCCTCCATCCTAAAAACCACATTAAAAACCAAATAAAATCAAATAAGCCAAACCCAAATGGGTAGCAACTATCTCAAGAGAGAAGCAGCTGCTGGCACCTGCCTGGAAACGCGGCAGTTGGAAGCGGTTAGCTTTTCATTCTGAATTATTATTTATCCCCCTTATCGTCTCCTCCCCCCCTTCCCCGACTGCTAGGCAAGAAATCTCCGTGTTTCCACATTCTCCCCTCCGCCCCCACCTTAAAGGAGTCTCCCACTTCTCGGTCGCGGGCCGCTCTGCCGCCCGCCCGCGGTGCCCGTCGCGTCCCTGGCCCTCTGCCGCCGCGGCGCCGCGCGGGGGGCGGCCCGCTCGTCGCGCGCTCCCACTCGCGCCCGGCCCGGCGCGGCCGTGGGTCCCGGCGGCGGCGGCGGGGGAGTGCGGGGGGGAGGCCGCGGGTGACAGATGTACTCCTCTGACAGCTCTCAGTATCAGCCCAGTGGCTCCCTGCCATTGGCTCAGTGCAATGGACCGGCAACGCCGCTCAATATAATAACACTCATGCCTGCCAGAAGCAGCAACTCCGAGTGCGGGCGCCGAGCGCGGGGGATGCTGCTGTCGCCGCCGCCGCTGCCGCTCGGGCGGCTCCCGCTGCCCGGCTTCGCTCAGCCGCGCGGCCGGCACTGACTCGGGCTGGGCTCCTCTCCGCCTGTCCGGCCCCTCCCAGCCCGGGATCCTCCCGCTGGGTGCATCGCCCTTAGGCGAAATTACGAGAGCAACAGAGCCTGCTAGGGAGAGCGCAGCGAGCATGCAGAGGCGGAGGAGCCTCGGCGCGCAGGGCAGAAGCACATAGTGAGCCTGTCTCCGGAGGGCGTGCGAGAGAGGCGGCGGTTCGCCCTCCCGGCGGGTCCCTCACCCACCCTCCTCAGCCCCGGCGCGCTGCGGCGGCGGGCGCGGGGTGCATGGAAGCGGCGGCTGCGGCGGAGGAGGCGGCGGCTGCCCCATGGAGTGTTACTACATTGTCATCAGCTCCACGCATCTCAGCAACGGACACTTTCGCAACATCAAGGGAGTTTTCCGGGGCCCTCTCAGCAAGAACGGGAACAAAACTCTGGTAATCGCTTCTCTCCTCTCTCTCCTGTTTAAGAGGGCATTTAGAGGATTGAGGTTACTGTGAGGCTTTGAGGTGTCGCTGTTCAGTCGGGTTTACAGTATATTCGTTTCTTTATCTTGTGGGCGTGGGGTGAGAATTTGGTGTAGAAAAAGGCAGGACTCAGGGAAGCTGTGATCCAAGGCTTCGGTTGACAATTCCCCCAACGCTCCGGACTCTCCACCTCATTTGCACCGGTGAAAATTACCACAGTTTCTCCTTATTTGATGCAAATTGTGTTAACAGGACCTCTTTTTAAGAAAGAAACGGAAATAACCCTAACCCCAAGTGACCCTATAACCTCTGTCGGCTTAGGAAGCTGAAGGTGAATAAGGATGTGGATGTCTTTATGGAGGCAGAGAGCCATGTGACCGGTGGCCCGGGGCAAGTGGCGGGATTGAGTGATGGTCTCAGGAGTTTGTGTTCAGGCTGTCTCTGGAAGGACTGGCAGCAAACTTCTCTAGTGAGAAGTTGTCAGTTCAGAGCTTAACAGAATGACTACAGAACCCTAGGCCATCAACTTTAAGCTATTGACTCAAAAGAGCTTGTAGATTAGTGTGTGCGGTGAGCATTCTGACACAATCAGAGCCAAAAAGGAAAAACGTGCCAGACAGAGCCCGTGCAGTCCTGGAAGGTTCTCACTGGACCACAGAGCTGCTTTTTTCAGCATTCTAGTATGAAAAGGACTCCTGATTGGTGAGAAATGTGCTGAGCATTAAGATAGTACAGGGCCACAGCTCTTACTTTTTCCTTTCCCATTCCGTCTTAGCTACAAAACCTCCTTGCAGAACTGATTCGCAAGACCTCGTATCTCCTGAGAAGTATACACTTCAATAAAGAAAAAAAAAAGGAAGTACAGGGAAGGCTTATTAGGAGGGAAGACTTATTAGGCTTAGTAAGGCAGAGTAGAGCCAGAGTGAGATGATGGTATGCAAATATATGCATCACTAAAGTCTGGTTCCTTTAGCAAGCAACACCCCCCACCCCCACTATACAAAGTGATGATTGCTTAGCCCTGAATAAGTAGAGAAGTGTAAGGACAGACTCAATTAGTCCAAAAGTAGAGTATTCTTAACTTGCATTTCTTTATATAATCTTAAAATATTCTACATAATTTTTAAAAAAATGTGCTGTGCATGTGTTTTCCAAGAATGAAAAGTTCTCTTCTGAAGTTTTAAGTGAATTCTGACATTGATGTGATTTATTTATTTTCTTTTCTCCCTTGAAATCTCTTGGACACCTTCCTCTCAGCTCATTTAAGACATAAAGAAACAGACTTAGTTTATTGCTTTTATTCTTGTCTGGATAAGATTGTTTACTGTTGTTGATCAAAGAAAATACTCTCCTGTGGTCTTCCAGTAGAGTACCATTCAGAGCAATAGGCACAGGCTGAGGGAATGATGGAAAATATTCTGGCTAGACTCAGAGAACTCAACAATATGTAAAGGTAATTTTTTTAAGGGGGAAACACTGTTTTGAAGAAAGTATGCACTGGTTTGTTTTTTAAGTCATGTTTCACTTATGAGAAAAGACAGACTTATTGAACAAGATCTCATCTCCATAATTATAATAATGGTGTAGGTAATAAAACCATGAAATAAAGTTCATAGGGGAAAAAAAATTATTTGCCAAAACTCAACTTGTTAAAATTCCATAATCTTGATTCTTAAGTCAACTTTGGGCTTCCAACAATGATTGAACTTGATAAGGCTGATATTTGTTGTATGTTTGAAGTTGATTAGTTCTTTATCACTCATGTTGACGAAAGATAGGTTAAAGTGTAGACCTGCCTATTTTATCTTCAAATTAAGATAGATGTTTAAATGAAGCTATCTAAATTAGATGAATAAATCTAAATATATGCAAATGTTAGAAGCAACAAATTCGGTTAAAAAGGCTTAGAAATAGGTCTATCACATTTTTCTTATTTATAGTAAAAAAAAAAATTATATGAACTTCATAGCTAATCCTTCAACATTGTGCTTACAAACTGCCCAAGTTTGTGTTTCCTGTGCAAGATATTTATACTGACTGAAATCATGTGGATTTTCATATGTGGTTCCTCCATAATTGAAAATATTAATTTAAAAAGTAATATATGTCATATGTTTACTTTCTGTGTCTTTTGATGATTTGTTACTGAAGAGAATGAGACTCATACCTGTTTTTATAATAGAAGAGATTCTAAATATATCCGTAAATGAATTTTTTAAGGAAATACTTTTCTATACTTACCAAAAACTATATTCTTTACAGCAAGTAGGATGCTATGAGAGCTTATTATAAACTAAAACTTACTACAAGCTAAAAACAGAAAACTGAACCTGAGACTTATCAGAAATAACAACCTTAATAAGAAACACAAATATTATCTTACAAATATATATGTTCCACAATTTTCATGTAAGGGTTTATATTGTCATGTCATAGAGTGAAGTGATGAGATCTTTTTTACTTTCTTGCCTATTTGATTTTAACATATTGTGAACTTTGCCTTTAAAAAATCATCACATTTTTGTATTTTGAAATTTGTTAAGTTTAAAGAATTTTAATAATATCTCATTTTTTTTTTCCTATTTCAGGAAAAAACATTTTACTTAAAATGTAAAATCCATTTAGGGATTTTTTTTTCAAAGAAATTCCAATTATTTTCAGCCACTGGAAAGCAAATGGATATTCCAAATATTTTTTAAATTCATATTTTTAAAACATTTTATAGTCTTTAAAATTATTGAACTGATTTAAGATAGGCTGTAATTGTTGATACAGTGTTCTTTCATGAATTAGAAGTTATCTATAAAGTTACAGAATAAAACTCAATGTTTAATGACATTGATTAATTGCTTTAGTCCTAAATCTAGAATTCATATTCATACTGAGGAGATTCTAAAAATGTGCAGACCTTTCCAACGGTCATATTATGTCCCTCACACAATAAATTTTTAAGGATACTTAATGACTAAGCCTGTTGTTAACCTTGACCCTATTCCTGAGCCTTTAAATATACTTCTCTTCACAATTTTAACTGAAAATACACAAATCTCAGTTTTGCACGGTCTTACCTCCAAAGACAAAGGTCACTCTACCTGTGATGATTTCTGTTGTAAACAGTATCATATCTGTGATATAGCTTTAATTCCATGGAATAAAAAATTAGCTAATATTTTATTAATGCTCCAGAATATGTCTAAATAAGTTATGTGGTTTAATAGCAGTGAATAAAGTTTACCATCCATGTATTCTCATTGTTTTTACTTAGATTATCTCAAACCACCATTGTGTATGCATTTGTTTATTGGATAAAGACATTCTTTTATATTTATATTTTGCAATTGATCCACAGAAGTTTTTGCCCTAATTATTTAAAAATTGTAATGCAAAATATTAAAAAATATTAAAAAAAATAATTTACATATATATGTAATCACTTTTATTATGGAATTTGGAGTTTGTGGAACTTTGGAAATCATTACTGATTTGTTTGTTGCATTGTCAGTTTGCCAGCATTTTTTTATTTCACAAGAGTTTTATGTCTGTGTAAAGACTATGAAATTCAGAAAAAAGAAGTGCTGATTTGAGGTCAAAAAGAGAGTCACTATTAAAATGCAGATTTCCTGACTCTAGACAAATTTTCTTCATAATTTTTATGCTAAATTAGAGAATCTATAGCAATTGGTACCATAATCTCCATACTGATAAAGAGGTGTAGGTGTCATCTATTGTTTGAGGACATTCTACTTTTCCACTTGTCTTTAGGTGTAAATAAATAGTACCAGACTCACAGAATAGTTTGAATTCAAATTTATTTTATTTCTTGTCTTCCAGTATGTGAACATGGATAATTTTTGTCTTGCCTAAACCTTGCTTCTGAAGGCTGTCCTCCATTTCCAAAATATTTAGTACCAGGTTTGTTAAGATGTATTGACTTATTAATCATTTCTAAACATATTGTTATTTAGTTCATTCAGATTTACTGAGATGCTTTAATTGCAAAGCACTAGTCTAGGCACTACAGGATCTGTGCTAAGCATTATGCACTAAATATTGTGTTAAGATGTATTCATGTATGTGCCTGTTCATTTTGAACGTGTTGAAAAAATATTCACAAATTTTGACAAGTTTATATGTTTCTTATCACTCAAGATATTTTTATATATATTCATTTTGAAAGTATGAAAAATTTCTTGGATTTTTCCTTTGTGTATACAGGAACTCACTAAAATTAGATAGGTCTTTGAAATATACTCTATAAACTTGTTCTCATTACCATTATAATAATATTATGTCATTTCCTTACACATTTCTGTATCTCCTACGGTTTATAATTTAAAAGGTTCCTCCATCACTAAAACCCATTTATGTGGCACATTTAGGATTGTGCCTAAGACTAAAGAAACAGTTGTTAAATTTGTGCTACTGAGATGTTATCATTGTTAGATTAATATTCTCAAGAATGGTCAAGAATGAAGGTGGATTAGGGTGAATAATATGTGGCTAAACTTCCCCACGCTATAGGCTTAGTCGTATAATCAGTTCTATATTTGTTCCAAGTTTCTTTTCCACTATTATGCATTCAGAGTCAAAGACCATCTTGTGTCTCACTTTTCTGAACTTAAGGTGTCATATATTCTTTGTCATACTTGTTTTGTATTCCAGTAGAGCTTTACAGCATGTGCATTTCCAGAACACATTATTGGAGTGAGGAACATAAGATTGAAATATTGATATTATAACCTATTCAAAAATGTAAGCAGTATTTTAAGACAGATGTTGTCAAGTAATAGCCATGATTCCAACATATCCTTTTTGGTTTATCAAATATTGTGTAAGTTATTTTTGATAGTTGAAATTCAAATAGTGACACGCTATCTTGTGACGTAACTTCTCTGTTATGCACCGGTATTTTCTAGCTTATTGATGACTGTTACTACTTTTGCTGAAAATACAGCAAGAGTTTTGGAGACCACTAATCCAGAGGTTTCAGATAGTTGTGTGCAGGACTAAATTCAGGTGGCAGAAGTAGTTTGTTGAGTATGCGCTGTGTTTTAAAATATTTGAGCTTAAATACCATTCAAAGAGGAATACACTTCACAGTTTGCTACTGTTGATACTATTTTTGTTTTTACTGTTATATAAGTTTATCTAATTATACAGTCCTGATCAATGAAGGCACTTGAATTTTCCATCCCTTGTTTAGTCTGAGAACCAGATTTTACATAAAGGTAGTCAGAAACATTTTCGTCATTCTACCGTTCATGGTACCAACTTTTAGGTAGACAGGAGTCTTCTGAAAAGTTTTCCACATACTCATCTTTCTGTACTGTTTACTATATATTGGCTGGACTGCTTTACAGTGTTTTCCAGATCGTATATCTAGACAAACTTTCACTTAGACCACTGGTGGTTTTGGTAATTTGTGTTGTTTTTAGTCTTTTAAAAAATTAATTT
The DNA here is from genome assembly GCF_029378745.1 of Bos indicus. Classification (NCBI taxonomy): domain Eukaryota; kingdom Metazoa; phylum Chordata; class Mammalia; order Artiodactyla; family Bovidae; genus Bos; species Bos indicus. The sequence continues at coordinate 11,898,326 of NC_091761.1, read as the reverse complement.
TGAATGTAATTTTATTCTTTAACTTATACTTTTGATAAACATGTTTAACTCATATAGTATACTTAGAAAATAGTTTTTGAAGGTATATATAGGGGAAATCATACTTTTAAATAAATGTAATCATAATACAGGGTTGAAATAATTTTCTCCAGTGGTCTTATTTACCTGAGATAAATTGAAGGCAGTTGTATATAAAGAGTTTGAGTAATCCTTCCAGAAAGAAAGAAAAAATAGTCTTTTTAACCTGTAGTATGCTGAAGCCACAATTCATAGCAATCTGTCACTTTTTTATACTGCTAATTACAATATTGGGCTTCCCTGGTGGCTCAGACAGTAAATAATCTGCCTACAATGCGGGAGACTTGGATCTACCCCTTGAGTATTCTTGGGGATTCCCTGGTGGCTAAGACCACAATGTTAATAATTTTATTAATTCTGTTCTCTAAAAATCTTAGCCTGAAACCATTTGATCTGTTTTATCTCGTCTAAATTATCCTTTGCTTCTGAGAAAATTCTTAGCATGTATACAATATTGTGATCGTGTTTTCAACTGGCAAAGTTTCATTAATTTTATAAATGTGTTACACTACACTTCCTAGCACAGTATAAGATAAAGTGGGATAATAAATAATTAAAACTCAATCCTAGTTGTCAAAATAGCAGAATCCATTACCTGATGTAGTACTCTGGACTCCTTCATAATGGTTTGGCACCATTAGAAGAAAGTTATATACTTTCCTAAGTGTAAGTACATTTAATGTATTAAATGTTTATGATGACAGTGCTATTTTCAAATAATAAGAAAACACTCTTTACTTACATAGCTTTAGAAAAATGAGCTATGCTGACTGTGATGACTGGTTTTAGGTATCAACCAGTGTGAATGAAGTGAAAGAATTAATTGCTCAGGTTTGTCCGAACCTTTGTGAGCCCATAGACTGTAGCCCACCAGCTCCTCTGTCCATGGGATTCTCCAGGCAGTAATACTGGAGTGGGTTGCCATTTCCTTCTCCAGGAGATCTTCCCAAACCAGAGATTGAACCCAGGTCTCCTGCATTGCAGGCAGATTCTTTACCATCTGAGCCACCAGGGAAGCCCTGAGTAGTAGCCAGTTATTTAATCAAAGGCTAATCTTGTTGCTCTGAAGGTATTTTATAGATATAGTTAATGAAGTCTATATTTAGTTGATATCAAATAAAGGAGATTACCATCTATAATGTGGATGGACATTATGCGTTGAAAGACTATAAGAGAAAAAACTGAGGTTTCCTGGTGAAGAAGATGTTCTGCCTCAAGACTGTAGAATCAAAGCCTGCCTTGCATTTCTAGCCTACTGACCTGTCCTACACAAGCTCAACAAACCCACAACCAGAATCAATCCCCAATTACTTAAAATAAAATTCTCTCTCTTTTCCTCCCTCTGCCTCCTCTCCTTTGTCTCCATATAATTTTTCCTCACCAGCCCCCCACACCCCTATAATAGTTCTCTCTCCATCTTTCCTGTTGGTTCTGTTTGTCTGGAGAACCCGAAATGGTACACTGAGGATCAGTTATTATATCTTTTATGTTGTCTCTTACAATAAGACAACTCAATATTTCAAATATAAATCATATCCAATTTCAATTGGATTTAATTGGAAATAGGTGAAATTGACATTGTTAAACTTTTGGGGCTTGAAATGGATAGACCTTAAGGTGGAAAGTTTTTGTTATTTTCCAGAGGAACATTTAATAACCTTATTTTAAATATTTTCCTGGATTGCTTTGTATCCCTCAGTCTGTATCGCTGCCTTCTCGAAAAGTGAAAGTAAAATAAAAGTTGCTCAGGCATGTCCAGCTCTTTGAGACCCCGTGTCTTCATGAAAAATATACTACCAGCTAGAAACTACCAGTAACACCACACTAATTGAACATACCCAAGCGGGACATACTGGTCCTTGTTGGAACAAGATGAGCTGCACTCCAAGGGGAACCTTGAGACATCTCATGATGAGGGAATAAGGGTGAATTTTATAGGTTTGGGGATAGTGTAAGATGCTTTTCTGAAGTTTATTAAAATACTGTTTTATTCTGGATTGTTCTGTGAAAATGAAGGACCAGTTCTGTGATTGGTTGTCTTAATGCTTTTTCTCTAAGAGGCAAGAGGAACAGAGTTAGGGTAAGGAAGCAGCTTTTGCTTGTTTTGGCTGACAGATGGGGATGTTTCATAACAAAAACAGCGTGTTTGTTTTTGTCTGTCCCCAAACACGGTTGCAAAGTGGTCTTGTTTTTTCCTACTTAACTTTGTACGCATCAGGGACCTTGTCTGGTATTAGTGGATTGTGAGCCTGTGTATGTTTGATCACAGAACCACACCTTACTTTGGGGACTAGACAAGTGTGCCTGACAGTTCCCAGGGGCTTCTCTTTCCTTTCTCAAATATGACATGGGTGGTTGCAAGGCAAGACCATCAGAGGAGCATTTCCCGGAAATGAATTCCAGAGCTGGGGAGTTTTAGGGATGAGGGAAGGGAGGAGAATGATTGAAGATTACCAAGCTGGAGTGTGGACGATACTGTCCTGTGCTGGCACTTCCTTAGGAGGACTCTGGGAGATAAACAGTCACCTGTCTCTTGAGAGAGATACAGAAGAAAGGATTTTCAAGAGAGACAAACTTCAGCAGGAGCAAAATGGTGAAGTGAAACTTCAGTGAAAACTCTGAAGCTATAGAGATTTCATTGATAAGGTACCCTTCTGAATTCAAGACACAATCCGAGTGTTTTAAGACATGTAGTGATATAGAGAATTTTGTCATAAGAGAGGATGTAACATAATCCAATGGAGGTTGAAATCCAGGAAATGAAGAAAAATTTGGGAATTCTGGGGTTCTTGTGGCAACTGATATTATTAGAAATACAGGGTAGTTTAAAATTGGTTCTGATAATCCCAGGGCGGGTAGTGATTAGCAGTGGAATGGTGAACCAGGACAGAGGAGAAATCCTGTGGGAGGTACTCAAGAGTTCTTGGGCAGCTGGGATGCCTCCTTTAAGACTGAATTATGTGCAGTCCATGGGGTCGCTAGGAGTCGGACACGACTAAGCAACTTCACTTTCACTTTTCACTTTCATGCATTGGAGAAGGAAATGGCAACCCACTCCAGTGTTCTTGCCTGGAGAATCCCAGGGATGGGGGAGCCTGGTGGGCTGCCTTCTATGGGGTCGCACAGAGTCGGACACGACTGAAGCGACTTAGCAGCAGCAGCAGCATGTGCATGCTTAGTCACTCAGAAGTATCTGACTCTTTGCGCACCCTCATGGACTGTAGCCTGCTGGGCTCCTCTGTCCATGGAGATTTCTCTAGGCAAGAATACTGGAGTGGATTGCCATGCCCTCCTTCCAGGAGATCTTCCCAACCCAGGGATCGCATCCTGGCTTTCTCCCACATTACAGGCAGATTCTTTACTGTCTGAATTATACACAGCCCTATTCTGAGCCTCAGATCTTTCTCCTGACCCTTGTTGAATTATCATGTCAGAGGGGCATTGTTAGTTCTAGTGCACAAATTTCCTTCCGTATTCAGCCCCTGGGAGTAGGGGCATGGGGAAGGTCAGTGTATTAACAGTGATTCAAGGTTACCCCAGCCAAATTGTCTTGTTTTTGTCTTTCAGATAAGAAACACCTAAAGAATTTGATGTGAAACAAGCAAATTTTGTTTGGAGGGAATTTCAAAAGTTGCCAAACTCATTGAATTATGGAAAAGCAAGAGATTTGGACAATAAGTAATAGAGGAGGAAGTGAGACCAATGACAGAGAAAGAAGGGATTTAATGATGAGAGATTTAAACCTGATTTTACTTACAAGTGGTCAAAGACAGGAAGATGGGATATAATATGGAATTCTCTCCTTGTTTAATGAAAGCCTCTCAAGTGACATGATCTAGTGGCCTCCAAGCATATCAGGGGAAATATGGTGGTTGAAAGCATACTTTATAACCAGATGGACTTAAGCTCAGATCGTAAATAGACCCCTGTATCAATTAATAGAGAGTAAGACTTTTAGCAGAATCCCAAACATCAACTCTGTACCTATATAGTATTTTTAATATATATAAATTTTTTACACACTTAAATATAATTTTAATACACTTAAAATATGAAACTATGTATATTTTGATATAAAGTGGCTCAAGAATGTAAAAACTAAAGACTCTGATTTTATTTGTATTTTTCCCTTCATTTGTAAGGTGTTTAGTGCTCCAGCCGTCTTCATTCTAAGTTAGGAAAAATGAGTAAAGAGGACAGATGAAAAGTTGAATATTCTTTTTTTTTTAAAGAAGTCCTGCTCAACAGTGTTTGCTTATATCTCTTTGGCTGAAGTTGTGTTATAGGACCACTCAAGTACAGGGAAGAATGGAAACATTATTAATTAAGCCAGGCACTTTGAGAAGCTCAAGAAAATAAGTGTTATGTTAATAATAATAAAGAAAGAGGTAACTGATCACGAAAGATAAATCTTCCACACCTGTCACTAGCTTTATAATCTTGGTAAAGTTCACCTCTCTATCAGTTATATTATCCTTAAATAGAGATGATATTAATATCAATGCCTACCTAGGAAACAGATTTACGTATCAAATGAGATGAAGCAAGTACAGTAATTCACTCAAGGTTTGACACTAATAAACTCCCAATAAATGAGGGTAGCTGTTGACAATATTTCATGCTGGAACATTCATATCTAGAATCACATCTATTCAATTCAGTATGTATGAAGTGAAATGAAGTGAAAATCACTCAATTGTGTCCAACTCTTTGTGACCCCAAGGACTTCTCTAAGCCCAGAATACTGGAGTGGGTAGCCTTTCCCTTCTCCAGGGGTTCTTCCCAACCCAGAGATAGAACCCAGGTCTCCCACATTGCAGGTAGTTTCTTTACCAGCTGAGCCACAAGGGAAGCCCAAGAATACTGGAGTGGGTAGTGTATCCCTTCTCCAGGGGATCTTTCAGACCTAGGAATTGAACTGGGGTCTCCTGCATTGCAGGGGGATTCTTTGTCAACTGAGCTATCATAGGGAAGCCCCTCTTACATAATTTGGACAGTTTTAGTATTGAATAGTATCAAGATTTCTGTTTTTTTCCTGTTTATCCATGACACTTTGTACATATTTATCTTCACCCCAAGAGTCATAAAATCTCCCTTAAAAATGGATTGGGCTCTAAATATTCCAGTAGATAAAGAAATGAAAATCTTATGAACACCTTAGATATAAAAGATTCATTTGGCTCATAAAGTACATGAAACTTATATTTTGTACTTCTAGGATGCTGGTTCTTTAGCAAATCTTGGAATTTCTTTTCACTCTCTTCAATAATTTCGGTAGCTGTGATTCCTTTGCAATGTCTTGGATCACTGCAGTTCTGGTGTTACAGAGTTAATATTTACACTAGGGGGCGACATAACATTTCCTCTTGCTCATATAGTAAATAATCATACATTAATAAATTTGTCAGCTATAGGGTTATCACAGTTTATTAACCAAAACTCACTTTAAAATTTTACCGACAAGTCAGTACGGAAATGCAAAACAGGTGTGATGTATTTGCTATATAGTTTACTTGTGTACTTCCTCAAATAATTATTCTTGGCCATTCTTTACTTCAGTCACATGAGATACATGTAGTAATATGGAGCTAGCATAGCCTTGATGTCTAACTATAGCCTATTATATCATCATTCTTGGCTGTGAAAGTATCAGTTTTCATTCTTGAATTTGATATTTTTGGTTTCTTCTAAGTACCTCCAACCTACTAGATTTATGATTCTTAATATCCCATTTATGTCATAGTTATCTTACAGTTAGTTGTTATAGTTAATTTGTAATTAAATTTGATTGACATTTTCAGGGACTGCATTATTAAGCAAAAGGAAAGTGGACTATGAAGACCATTACTTGTTAAAACAAAAATAGCTATAGCACAAAGTAAAAAAACATGTCAAATTGTGAAATCTAACCATTAATTTCATGATTGACACATGATATTAGAGAATAGCTAAAAAATATCTGAGACTCAAGTTTCCCAGTTTTACTAAAATTTAATGGATTTTTCTCCATAGAAATTGGGATTAGGTTTCCTAGGGAAAATGTACACAGTGCATGAAATAAGACAAACTGTTCTGCTTGTGTTACTAATCATTGTGAAATTATTGATACAACATGAAAGATGCATTTTTTATGGATCAAGATTTAAAGGAGTTGATACTATGATATGTGCTGCTACTCAAAAGCTCCCAAGGTTTTGTTTTTTTGTTTTTTTTTTGGTGGAATAATATTAATAAAATTTCAGATGTTGCATGTTACATATTGCTGTCCTGGACAGCCACATTTAAGACAATCTATTAGCCTATTATTCCACAGAAAGTGTTTGTGACCTAAATAATAGTCATAGTAATGATAATAATGAATCAAAACAAATTGATCCTCTTTGTACAGTGCCTAACATAGCTGTAAACATGATTTGATGATGTAAGGAAAAAAACCTACAGAGATTATTAATTATAATGTTAAATTATTTTAATTAAAATACTGTATCAATAATTCAGTTTACATATGCTATACTATGAGTAATTATTCACCTTATAGGCATTAAACATGCCAACTATTTTGACTTATTCATAAACTGCCAATACAATTATGTCAGCTATAGATACTATAGGTCTTGTGAGAAATTCTTCTCTTTTCTCTCAGTACCTTGCATAAAATAAGTACAATATCTATTCTTGGACACAGGCAAAATGGACATGTTCACACACAGTAAAATCAAGCACACACCTGCTTTCTCTCTCTTTCTTTACCCCTCTAACTGATCCCCTGCCTCCTTCCTTCTCTCTTTCTCTCTAATTCCTCTCTTGCTACACTCTGATTGTATTCTAGATGAACAGAGAGCGTATTGTTTTTCCAGTTTCAGGCTGTCTGCATGTTTTTTTCTCAGGCAGCACATAGAATTCTACTAGCAATTCTGGCCAGATCCAGACAGCAAAATGATGATTTACTTGAAAAGCAATTGAGAACTCCCCTTCCCCCCACCTCAGCCACCAGATATAATATCAGAGATCTGAAAATAATGCTGGAAAGATTTTGAGAAATCTGAAGCAACTTAATGGCCCACATTCCACTGAATGGCCACAGTCCTAGGAATTAAGAGTAAGTAGAGAGAGATGGCTTCTCAGGCGGTGCAGTGGTAAAGAATCCACTTGCCAATGCAAGAGATGCAAAAGACACAGGTTCGATCCCTGGGTTGGGAAGATCCTCTGGAGAAGGAAATGGCAACCTGCTCTAGTATACTTGCCTGGAAAATTCCATGGACAGAGGAGCCTGACTGGTGGGCTACAGCCCATGGGGTCGCGAGTTGACACCACTGAATACACGCATACGCAGACACAAAGAGAGAAGGAGAGAGAGACAGAGAAACAGAGAGAAAGGAGGGAGAAAGAAATAGAAAGGAGGGAGAAAGAAAGAAAGAAAGGAAAAAGTAAGGAAAGAAGGGAAAGAAAGATCATTCGTTCTTCTTAGGCAATAAAGAAGAATATAAGCTAATAGATGAATGTATATCAGTTTAAACAATTAGATGATGGTACATTCAGATTTGCCTGGGATTATCCCAGTTCAGATTGTTGTCCTGGTATGGCACTGCCTTTAACTCTTAGAATTATTCTGACTTGGATGATAATCTATATGGTTATCCTGCTAAACAGAGAAACATTTAGAGTGACAGGAATCTGGCTGGATTGTTTCTTCATTCTCCACCCTGGCTTGACACCCACTTTCCTTTAGGATCTGTTGGTTCTTATGAGAATGTTATCTACAGATGTGTTTAATGTTCTGCTTTGCTATTTTTCAACAACAGTGATATAGGATCAACAATAAGTTGCAGTAATAAAAGGAATGTAGTTATTCTTTCTCCCCATCTTTTGGCAGTTTGAGTTTAGCTGCATCATGGAAGAAGGGCTGTTCAGAGGCAGGATGATGCAGAGGCACAGGGTCCAGGGGAGATCACTCGGGGCAGCTGCAGTAGATGAAGAGGAGAAGGGAGCCAGAGTGTGTTTCCAGTGGCCACATACCAGCCAAGCCTTGTCTGTGAAAAGTTCCAGGGGCTGAAGTGTTCCAGCTGCAGTGTTCCAAGTTATTTTAGTGGCAGAATTTTGCCCAAACATTGCCAGTTTTGGTTCCTCAACAAGCCTCCTCTAACAGGGTCACCTTTGAATCTGTCAGCTACCTAATAGTCTTCCAATAAATGTATCTTACGCTTCATTTAATGAGTTAATTTTGGTTATTTTTAGCTGAGAAACCTGACTAGAATTAGGACAACTGTAGAACTGCAGGTTTGTATTTTTTTTTTTTTTCTGAGGATGTGAAACATTACATCTAGAGCATTTTGACAGTGTTTCACTCTCTCCTCTGCTTCTGATCATTCTCCTTCCTTTTTTTAAAAAAAATAATTATTATGGAATGTTTAATTGTTATTCAGGTCTGCCTGGGATAACCCCACGAAATACTGAGACCTTTGTTTAAATTCTGGGTGTGTAACCTGGGCCAGTTATTTAACCTCTGTTTCTATAACTAAATCTATATCTAAAAATAACAAAAGTTGTAATTCATCTAGCTCCTGTTGTATAGCAAGTGTTATTTTAACCATGGGTCTCCCTGGTGGCTAAGATGGTAAAGAGTCTGCCTGCAATGCAGGAGACCTGGGTTCAATCCCTGGGTTGGGAAGATCCTCTGGAGAAGGAAATGGCAACCCACTGGACTGGAAAATCCCATGAACAGAGGAGCCTGGCAGTCTACAGTCCATGGGGTTGCAAAAAGTTGGACATGACTAAGCAACTTCACTATTTTAACCATATTGCATAAATCATATATAATTTCTGATGAAATGCTTTAAAATGGGTACATGTGAACAAGACTGTTTTAAGGGTAAAATAATATAAGGGAATTCTCTGCTTCAGTGACTGCCACATAATCAAAGTTCTCATTTTTACCATTATTGTTACTTAAAAAAGATATGTTTTTCCTCCTTTCCAAAGCCAATACGTGGACTTCTGCTTTTCAGACAGAACATGATAGATGCCAAATAAAAGAGAGTATAGGTGCTTTAGGGAGTCCAATAAAAGATAGGCCAGATAACTGATTATAAAATTCAGCATTTATATATATGGCCTATGAGTGAATTGCCTATTTTATCCTTTGCAGGAAAACTGAAGACTTGTAGTATACAGATACCAAACTAGGTGATCATAATTATCACCTGAAGATTTGGAAAATAACATCCTGGACTTCACTTCATAACTACTAAATCAATTTCTTCAAAACTACTAGTATCAATGGTGAGGTCCAGGAATCTAGCTTTCCTAAGGGCCACAGATGACTTTCACCGTCCTAGAATAAACCACATCTCATTTGGTATCAATGGTCTTGTTCCAGAAGGATGCTTGGATGTCACACATTCATACTTAGTATGAGAGACAAGGCCCTGTTCTCCTCTGTCCTTTATTAGTTTCTCTGCCCAACATGCCTCTTCATCCTACCCCTGCCTTCAAGTCATCCTTTGGAAAGCTAGTAAAAATGCATTTGTTTCATTGTAAACAAAAATGACATTAGTAAAAAAGTTTAGGTACAAAATAACTAAAGGATATAATCTTAAAATTTAGTAGAGTACATCTACAGAAGGGATGAAAATGTAAGACACTATGTTGTAAGCAGAAAAAATGTCTAGTTTTAGGTTCTGCCTCATGAGACAATTTAGTTAACTTGGTCAATTTCCTTTTCAACTATGCTTTCAATGTATTATTTCATGTAGAAATTAAGGGCAGTAATGCATTTCATGCTTTTTTAAAATTATTGTTTTGAGTAGCAAAGCAAGTGGTTGAGCTAGAAACGTATAAACATGAGGTAATTTACAAAATAAAAAAGATGTAAAGGTAAATAGTTACATGAAATACAGGGTGTTACTATGCACTTTTATGAGAAGTATATCAAAGATTTAACACTGATAGCCTGGAAAGAAAGTGAAAGTGAAGTTGCTCAGTCGTGTCCGACTTTTTGCAACCCCATGGACTGTAGCCCACCAGGCTTCCCCGTCCATGAGATTTTCAAGGCAAGAGTACTGGAGTGGGTTGTCATTTCCTTCTCCAGGGGATCTTCCCAACTCAGGGATTGAACCTGGGACTCCCGCATGGTAGGCAGATGCTTTTTCCGTCTGAGCCACCAGGAAAGTAAAATCATATATCCTAATTACATCCTTATCGTCAGATGATATACCTCAATGACTTCTGAGATTCAAATTCTATTATATATTTTATTTATAAACTTTGGTATTATTATTATTTATATATATGGGATTACCATTTATCATTGTTTAGAATTTCATTTGTAATGTGATTATGATACCAGCAGAATCAGTTTCTGCAATAGCAATTATGTAATTGTCAGTTTTTTAATGTAGTTTGATAAATCATCTAAGTGTCTTTGATTAACCTTATCTAAGTCATGTTTTCAAATTGTATTTTCAAATCCTAAGAAGATGTCAACTCATTTAATGAAAGTTTTCAGTTTTTGAGCATTATTAAAATATTTCATTTAATTATTTCAGCAACTCTTTAACTTGGTATTGTTACAATTTTGACTTATAAATGAGAAGATTTAGTTTTTAGAACTTATCAAGGTGCTCTGAGTTGTTTTAAATTCATAGCTGTCTTGTGAACACTATGGAAAATGGATATGAACACTAAGATTTAACATACATATGTCCATGTCTATTCCATTTTGTTTAGTTTAGCACAGAAATAATGAATACCTCATTTTTATATTCTAGAATTTATGGCTATACCAGTTATAGAGATTCAGAATTAGGAAATGTATATATAAATCCATAACTATTTTTCCCAAATATCATGGCTTTATTTTTAAAAAGTATGTTTATTCTTTCATCTCTCTGTTTTCCTATTTTTATTATCAATGTCTGGACCTTTAATTAAAATTTTCATTACTGCACATTTGCTTATCACTAGTGTTCAATGAGGAGAAGGCAATGGCAACCCACTCCAGTACTCTTGCCTGGAAAATCCCACGGACTGAGGTGCCTGGTAGGCTACAGTCCATTGGGTCGCTAAGAGTCGGCACAACTGAGAGCCTTCACTTTCACTTTTCACTTTCATGCATTGGAGAAGGAAATGGCAACCCACTCCAGTGTTCTTGCCTGGAGAATCCCAGGGACGGAGGAGCCTGGTGGGCTGCCATCTCTGGATCACACAGAGTCGGACACGACTGAAGCAACTTAGCAGCAGTGTTCAATGAAGACAATTTAATATACCTTTTTCTTCTTATAGGAACAGAACAGAACTAGTTAATTAGACTAAATAATTTGTGTCAAATGGTGTGTTTCTGTATACATTACATAGTGCACCAAGACAGAAAAAAAGATACTTTTTACTAAAAATATTATTTTAGAAAAATTCAGGGCTTAGGATATTTTTTTATATTTTCAATTCACTTTGAAATTTCTTCCCCCAGCTTTGTTTATTTTTAGTGTTTGCAATCTTCTATTTACTATTAAGAATAATAAAAATTCTCAAAGTAAAGCAGATGATAAATTATTTGCAAGTTATTTATAGCTGAGAGAGCACCATCATATTCCAGCATATGTTATTGAGTTTTTCCTTTATAGAAATAAGATAAGAGAAGCTGTACATTTTCTAATCACTGGGCTTTGCAGCACACATTTGTTGAAGGTTGACTTTCAGCTTTAGACAGTTCATAATGTGTAGGCTATCCTCTCATCTTTCTCAGAAGATTATTTTCAGGGAGAGTACAAGAAAATGAAAAGATCTGAAACCTTTTAATATATTTTTTTGGTAAAATGCTGGTGCTTCTAAATTTATTTTCCCTTAATTGCTGGCTGTGCTGCTGAGGAGAGGAACAGGGAATGGGAGGGGCAATGAGAAAAGCACCTTGTGATATGTGAACAGAAAGGAGCCTTTGAGCAGCCCTTTGGTATGATTTGTAAAGAACTTTCTACTCTAGCCTCACCAGTTTGACCCAAGACTAACTAAACTCTGTGTGTGTGTGTGTGTGTGTGTGTGTGTGTGTGTGTGTGTGTATTCAAGATAAAATCTTTAAACGTAGATACAAGCTATTCTGGAATATCTGGGATCTGAAGAGAAGAGGAATATTTTTAAGGATTAAGGTGGTCTTTATGCTGAGAAAATACTATAGGAACTTTTGGCTCTAGAGAATAAAGGAAGTCAATCTAATTCATTACAAAACAGAAGCTAGAAACAAAAACTGTATGGCTAAAAATAAAATCCCTGCATCACATTTCTTGTAAGATCATAAGTTCTATTCAGTTCAGTTGCTCAGTCATGTCTCATTCTTTGTGACCCCATGGACTGCAGCATGCCAGGCTTCTCTGTCCATCACAAACTCCCGGAGCCTGCTCAAACTATGTTCATTGAGTCGATGATGCCATCCAACTATTTCATCCTCTGTTATCTATCCCCTTCTCCTCCTGCCTTCAATCTTTCCCAGCCTCAGGGTCTTTTCAAAGGAGTCAGTTCTCATGAGGTCATCAAAGTATTGGAGTTTAAGCTGCAGCATCAGTCCTTTCACTCAATATCAGTCCTAGGACCTTTAGGATTGACTGGTTTGATCTCCTTGAAGTCCAAGGGACCCTCAAGAGTCTTCTCCAACACCACAGTTCAAAAACATCAATTCTTCAGCACTCATATTTTGTGTAAATATGTAAGGTCATATATTACATAAATAGGTTGTATTTCATGTAAATATGTATTTATAATATAGAAAGTATATGATTTTTAATCAGGCAGGTACCATGATTTCTGCCATTTTGTGATACTTGTGAAGAATTGAAGAGAATCTATAAATCTTTACAGAGATTATGAAAGCCTATGAGTACTTCAGTCTAATTTTGTCCTAAGTTGTGTTAGAGTCACAATTACAATAAGTGGTATCTATTTATATGTTTTTATAACAGTAATGCTATAAGCCTTTCCATTTTACAAAGAATACTATAACTTAAGAGTTAAGTATACAATGCCAATTTTGGAAATTACTAGCAAAAAACATGTTCTGCATTCTACCCTTTAAACTGTTTATGATTAAATCTATACTTAATAACAAAAATATCTCAAATTAGAAATTAAATATACATTTCCAAAAGTAAGTATTCCTGGGCAAATAAATATTGTAGCTCTTATAAATTTTAATTTTATATCACATAATTTTATAGGTTTGACAGATCAATAGTGAATACTATTTGAATAAATTAAAAATACAAACTATTAAAGACAGTTTATACAGAAGCATTTGAAGAACAGAATAATTGCATTTAATCATAAATTACTATCTGTAAATCCCTCATATCTATTTTGTGTGCCAAATATTTCAAACAATGAAATTAGAATTCATTAACTTTAATATAAATTGAGAGGGACAAATTGTGTGACAGAGATTTCTACAAATATAAAGTAAAATACACTGCTTTATTTTCTATTAAATAAATTGGCTCATAAAGATAAAAATTGCTATTTTTGCACATTGATTCACAAAAAAGAGGAAGGGATAGCTATGATTTTCAATGAAAGGAAGACTGTCTGTGAAAATAAGATTGCATTTTGCTAATAGGGAGGAAGCTAAGTGATTTGATTTTTATTTTAGAAATTGTCTCATTAAAAATTGGCAAATATACTCATGTGTTTATTCATCAAATATGAATTAAACAGAGTGGTAACATGATCTGATGATTTTCCTTTTCTCCTCTAGTAGTTGCTTAGTCATCAGGGTGTGGAATCACACCTCTTCTCCTTGCTTGAGCCTGATGAAAGTCATCCTCAAGGAGAGTGTCACAAGATAAGTGGAGAGACAGGAAAACAGATTTCAAATAAAAGATGAAAAATAGTAATTAAAATGAGATATAATAAACAATCTGCAGAGAAGAGTTGTAATTTTTGTTGTGTCATAATTGCTTGATCCATTTCATAGCTATAAGCATTAACACCCTACAGATATTTTTATAATTTCAGAATCCAAGGAAAAAGGTAGATTATTATTTTCAATTATTGTAGATATTTAAAAATAAGTAGATGTCATTGATTTCACAATTGAATATTTGGATTTTAGTGGATTTATTTTTCTATAAATTTAACTTCTTGTTATCAAGAACAATGAATAGATTATTGGCACATAAGTAGGTAGTTAATTAATAGACACAGGCAAATATACATTGCCATTGATTTATGTTAGTTTTGAAACTTTAGAAAATTAGAAATTAAATATCATACATACACATGTAAAATACTCTTGGAAATTTTGTTATATTTTCCCAGACATTTTTCCTTATCTAACTTTACTTAGAATCATTTAGAAAAGCTACTTTCCAGGTTAAATATTTTCTTTCTATTTTTAACAGTGCTATCAGATAATTGTTTAAAATACTTAGATACTTAGGGTCAAAATTTAGAACCCTGATAATTTTCTAGTAAAATACATTATAAACTTGTGTATTAGTCTCAGTAACAAATTATTTTCCATTCATCTGCATTAAATCCTAATTATATTGTCCATATATTTGTATAGATTGTATATCTTTCATCTATATATTTATATGGTTAAGTTGGCATAACTCAAAGAGAACTGGATTTAGAAGTTGAAGACTGAGTTCCTGTCTGGTCAAATAAGACTTAGTTTCTGGATAATTATGTATGATGCTTAAAAAAGAATTTATCTTCTCTGGGATATATATATATATTCATTTATTTCTATCTTTCTGCAATACAATTGATTACCTCTGTGTATCAGATTCTGCACTCACTATTAATACAATGGAAGGCAATAAAGACTTGGTTCTTTGCTTCTAAAACTGTGTAATGCAGTGGTCTCTAGAGTGGGGGGCATGCACCCTAGAAAGTGTGCAATATATTATACTTTACAGGGAGCAAGTGGAAATATGAAAAGTAATTTTTATATTTGTGATTGTCTCAGTTAAAATATTTTTATACTGTTTTATTCTGTGTAGAAGTGCATGTTTATATTGATATATTAGCTTGAAAGTCTTTTGTTAATAGGATTGTGCTATCAAGCAAATTCAGAGACTGGATTACTATAAGGAAAAAGAGTTGAATGAGATAAAACATTTTATTATAGCCAAAGACTGCATCATTTTTAAAGAAAAACTGTAATGTTGTTTGCCTTGGCCATTATGAATTACAACACTTTTGATGCCCCCTGCAGCTTTACAATTGAGCATCAATTTGTACATGGTATGTTCTAGACACATTTCCAAGCAATTTGTTTGAATTAACATATTTAATCTTCACAGCAACCCTATTTGGAAGGTATTTTTATTTTTATCTAACTTAAAAGTATCACTAAGTCATGTCTGACTCCTTTGCGACCCTGTGGACAGTAGCCCTCCAGGATCCTTTATCCATGAGGTTTTCCAGACAAGAATACTGGAATGGGTTGCTTTTTCCTTCTCCACTGTTATATTATATTATACTATGTTATATTGTGAAAGTGAAAGTACAGTCGCTCAGTTGTGTCCGATTCTTTGTGACCCCATGTACAGTAGCCTACCAGGCTCCCCGTCCACAGAATTTTCCAGGTAAGAGTACTGGAGAGGGTTGCCATTTCCTTGTCCAGCGTGCCATACCAACCCAGGGATTGAACCCAGGTCTCCCTCATTACAGGCCAACACTTTACTGTATAAGCCACCAGGGAAGCCCCATGCACCGAAGAATTGATGCTTTTGAACTGTGGTGTTGGGGAAGACTCTTGAGAGTCCCTTGGACTGCAAGGAGATCCAACCAGTCCATTCTGAAGGAGATCAGCCCTGGGATTTCTTTGGAAGGAATGATGCTAAAGCTGAAACTCCAGTACTTTGGCCACCTCATGCGAAGAGTTGACTCACTGGAAGGGACTCTGATGCTGGGAGGGATTGGGGGCAAGAGGAGAAGGGGAGGACAGAGGATGAGATGGCTGGATGGCATCACTGCCTCGATGGACATGAGTTTGAGTGAACTCCGGGAGTTGGTGATGGACAGGGATGCCTAGCGTGCTGCGATTCATGGGGTTGCAAAGAGTCGGACATGACTGAGCAACTGAAGTGAACTGAACTGTGTTTTAGCTAGCCAGGCTCCTCTGTCCATGGGATTTCCCAGGCAAGAATACAATAGTAGATTGCCATTTCCTTCTCCAGGGATCTTCCTGACCCAGGGATTGGGCCTGTGTCTCTCTCACTGGCAGAAGGATTCTTTACACTGAGCTACCAGGGCAGCCCAGGTGAGAAACTAGCTGTGCATAAATCGAGAAAATGTAAAATTTGGGTATTCTTATCAGGTGAACTGAAGAAATGATCTGATTCCTTTTTTAAAAGCCGATTCAGCTCAGTGTTGGGAAAGATAGCATAGGTTGGATACAGTAATGGATGCTGACCACCAGCTAAGGGGCAATTGCAGAAGTCTGAGCTAAAAATAGCTTAGATTTAAAGAATATATGTATTTTGCAAGATGTATATAGATTATATATATATATATACACACACACACTCACACTAAATGAAATCAGCAGGATATATAACAAATGCTATGTGAGAAATGAAATCAAATGATATGCTGAGATGCTCCTAAATTACTCTCTTGTAGCATGTACAAGTGTGAGTACCATTCACTAGCATAAGGGGTAGTGATATAAATATTTTAAGTGTGTTTTTAGACATGTTGAACAAGAAGTGCTTTTCACAGATATTTCAGACATGCAGTTAGACATATGGATTTAGATATCACAGATAAGGTCAGGGTGAGGACATATATGCTGGTATTAACTGGTCATTTTTTCATCATTCCAGTCTTTTATGCTTTCCTATCTCTACCTGAGGACCTGGGCTGGGATTTAGAAAGGACTTACAATATGCACTATTGAATAATCTCTGGACACAAAGCTAGACCTTTACTTCTTCAGTGAAGTAAATTCCATCATCATTATACATTTTCAATAGAAAAGAAAATTCTGCTATTTTTTCTATTTTGAGTTGTAAGTTGACACTTCTTAAATTCATTGCATTTTTATTCATTTTTGTATTCAGTTCTAAACTAGGCGATTTGATATCTATCCATGGACATTTGTTTATGTTGTATCTGTAGAGATTACCAATGACCTTCCAAAACAAACCTTTGGAGGATGCTTTTCAGGTGTGTGATAGTATTTGTAAACAATACAAAGACACTTAGAAATGAAAGATCTAGTAGAGGGTGTGTACGTGTATTTTTAGAATCAACTAAGAATGAGTTACTTTAAATTAGTCTTTAAAGACTAATTTAAATAAACAGAAAACTAAGGAAGGAAAATGATCTAAAGCTGGGAAACAAATTCTAAAGAAAAATTTTAGTAAATGGAATGCCATTCAATTATTGCCTATAAAGCACACTAGAAAATGGCATTTGAAGAAGAGATACCCACATGACAAATACATGATACTGCATTGAGAAACCAGGAATTGGAACAATCTGTTCCCCCATCAGCAGCAGTGCTACACAAACTAAAAGGCATATGCTATTCGGCAGGCAAAAAGTCATTATTTGCTGGAAAAGTGAATAGTGGGTATGTAGCAGCAGTACATTGTAGTGTACTGTTCTTTATTCTAGCCATGGAAAAGGTAACCAAAATGTTTGAACATTTTTAGCTGTTCCTTAATCAGAATCCATATACTATTGTGTGTCTAAGATTTCACCCTTAAAATTCAGAAGTAAAGGAGAGCTTAATATTTATAAAATAAGAGAATAAAAGATTGTGAGAGTTACGATATAAATAAATGTTTAAAGTGAAACTGCTACTGCTGCTAAGTCGCTTCAGTCATGCCCGACTTTGTGCGACCCTATAGACGGCAGCCCACCAGGCTCCCCTGTCCCTGGGGTTCTCCAGGCAAGAACACTGGAGTGGGTTGCCATTTCCTTCTCCAATTTAAAGTGAAAACCTGACATTAAATTAAAAATTATGTTTTAATGCCCGCATAAAAAGAATAATACTGACAAATTTATTTGCAGAGCAGAAAAAAAAGGCTCTCGAATATAAAATAACAGAGAAATATTCCCTAACTGTATACCATTTACTTTGGATAAAATTGCTGTATTCAGAGCAGTGGTTAACAAGATTTGGAAACTTTTCAGAGATTATTCAAGATTTTAAGTATTTGTGTTGTTCTCCTAAATATATGTAAATTTTAAACAAGGACATGTCACATTATTTGTATTTGTTATGTTAGTTGTTCCAAGAAACATTTGTTTTATTGACTTTTGTGTATTTCTTAGGATCAGATTAATGGTTATCAAAAAAAAAAAGTCAAGCTTTTATAAATTAGCCTGCTGAACATCGCAATAATACACGTTTATAAAAGATTATGTCCGAACCCATTGCTTAACACAAATGGAAGGCCATCACAATTGAAAGTATAATTGTCATTACAGTGTTCATCATTTTAAAGAAAGAAAAGAAATGCGTGTACACAGACACAGGCACACACACCTTGTATGTGCTATGTGGCAAATATCAATAGCAAGATTGTGATGTTAAATTATCATTGGAGGATAGTTAAATGCAAATCATTACTCAGCTTGTAACATTCCACTAGCCGCCCCCCCCCCAAAGTTAAGTAAAGGATATAATTTTAAGGGGAAAACATAATTAGAAGACAGAATAGTATCAAGAAATCAATATGTTTATTTGGACAATCTGCCAAATGGTCTGAAGATTCTTAGATATGTCTGGTTGTTCCAGAAGTCTTAACAATTGTGTCAGAATTCCCTATAATTGATTGGCAAGAGTAGGGAAAATAATGCTGGCCCATTGACCATTTGTATTTATCAGCTTAGATAATTGTAGATTAAAGCAGTTTGGATTCCCATTTTATTCAGCTATAAAAATGTGCAACAGTGTTAATGCACTTAATACCTGTGAGTTGTAAACTTCAGAAATATTAAACTGGTAGGTTCATATACCTTTTACCACAATAAAAAATAAGTCTGAAAGTACTATAAAGTCTATCTGTAAATACAGTGTTTCTAGCTTTTTGTGAAAGTTTCTAATTTCACTTTCGTGCATATATAATCTTAAGTATCTAAATTTCTGTGAAAATATACATGCATGTCTGCATGTGAAGGATCTAGTAAGTCAGTGTCATATTTTCTAAGAGCAGCAGCAGTGATTACGAATGAGTTCATGTGCCATCTTGGATTACTTACATTCTGGAGAAAACACATACTTTCATATGTTTTTAAATTATTTGTAATGTAGCTCCCAGGTTATAACTAAAAAATGGGACTCCATCTGTAGTGTTCTAACTTGTAGACTACTAGAGTATATTTTTTTTCTTCTGTGAGGAACTGCTATACTTTTTCTTCCTAAAATGACTGTTTTCCATTTGTTTTGTTTATCCAACAGCCTTCATGAAAACTTGGTATCATTCAGAAATAATTTCTGACATTTATAACAAGAATAGCAGCTGATTTAATTAATGATAATAATACTGCATTATATAGTTTGAAAAAGTCTACCACTTTGATGAATAGGGGTGGGTAAATGGCATGCAAACTGCTTCTGCATATTGGATTTCAGTATTTTATTACATTTAGCACTAAGTGATTGTTCTATCTGTGTTGGGAATGTTCTCCTATCGCTTCTAACCCTTAAAATAAGCAGGATACATTTATTATACCAAAAAACACTTATGGTATTAGCAGAACAATTCAATCTTCAGATGTCTGAATTTTTAATTGAAGACTATCCAGTTGAAAATGTTAGGAATCAAGCTGATAAGGGTGGGAGAACAGACATAAAATAAATGTGTGTCAATTCTAATAATACAGTGTAAGGGATATAATTTTTAAATTTACATTTTACAAAAATAGTTATCAGATTATAAAAAATCATTAAGCACTTAATATTGTGTTTCTTTTTTTTTTTTTCCAGTAAGAATTCTTTGTATTAAAATTCATTAGAAAAGTAAGGTAAGATTGAGGTTTAAAAATTATTATACAGTGTAATGTTTTAAATTCAGATTGATAAAAACAGTTATCAATTGGATCTGTATTGTCAAGATAACCTATAAAGTGACTTATTATTTATGTTACATAAAGATGAATACAACATAAATAAGTTGTCATTTAAAATGAAAAATAGATGGAGAGGTAGATAAATAGCTAGATAAAAACACAATTTTAAAGTGAACATATTTTTGCAAAACTTGTTTCAAGCTATTTAGCTTTTATAAGGTTGAGTGGAATAAGTTGATGTATATGACATTACTTTATAAATTAGTAATATCTATATTCTTGCACAAGCTGGAATCAAGATTGCCGGGAGAAATATCAATAACCTCAGATATGCAGATGACACCACCCTTGTGGCAGAAAGTGAAGAGGAACTAAAAAGCCTCTTGATGAAAGTGAAAGAGGAGAGTGAAAAAGTTGGCTTAAAGGTCAACATTCAAAAAACGAAGATCATGGCATCCGGTCCCATCACTTCATGGGAAATAGATGGGGAAACAGTGGAAACGGTGTCAGACTTTATCTTTTTGGGTTCCAAAATCCTGGCAGATGGTGATTGCAGCCATGAAATTAAAAGACACTCCTTGGAAGAAAAGTTATGACCAACCTAGATAGCTTATTGAAAAGCAGAGACGTTACTTTGCCAACAAAGGTCCATCTAGTCAAGGCTATGGTTTTTCCTGTGGTCATGTATGGATGTGAGAGTTGGATGGTGAAGAAAGCTGAGTGCCAAAGAATTGATGCTTTTGAACCATGGTGTTGGAGAAGACTCTTGAGAGTCCCTTGGACTGCAAGGAGATCCAAACAGTCCATTCTAAAGGAGATCAGCCCTGGGTGTTCTTTGGAAGGAATGATGCTAAAGCTGAAACTCCAGTACTTTGGCCACCTGATGCGAAGAGTTGACTCATTGGAAAAGACTCTGATGCTGGGAGGGATTGGTGGCAGGAGGAGAAGGGGACGACAGAGGATGAGATGGCTGGATGGCATCACTGACTTGATGGACGTGAGTTTGAGGGAACTCCAGGAGTTGGTGATGGACAGGGAGGCCTGGTGTGCTGCGATTCATGGGGTCGCAAAGAGCCGGACATGACTGAGCGACTGAACTGAACTGATATTCTTGCATCAGTTTATTTGAAGCAATATTGCTAGTATTTACAGTTAATATTATTCCTAGAGATTAATTTAAATTAAAAGTTAAACAAATTTTGTTTGAAATTTTAACAACTAAACTATAGCAGATGCCCTAATAATGAGGATTTCTTAATATACAATACTTGGAGGGCAGAATAATTTTACAGTCTTTTTGCTTATAATCCTCTAGTCTCTGGTATGGTTAAGTTCTATTTTGAGTTCATCTTCAGTAGTGTATGGCCAGCATTGTAGATGGAGTAAAAATGTAAATTTGACAGATCTCTACATGCCATTCTTCGGTTTTAAACTCTATTAAAGACTTCATGAAAACATTTGAGAGAATTTGTGCTTCTAGAACTTTTAAAGCTATTTTTAAAAAGTATTTATTTATTATTGCTTACTGGTTGTGGTGGGTCTGCATTGCTGCATGCGGGCTTTCTCCAGTCATCGTGAATGGGGGCTGCCCGTTGTTGCAGTGCTCAGGCTTCTCTGCAGTGGCTTCTCTTGCTGTGGGGCACAGGCTCTAGGCACAGGGGCTTCAGTCGTTGCAGCACGTGACTCAGTAGTTGTGGCTTGCAGGCTCTAGAGCCTGTGTTCAGTAGCTGTGGCGCATGAGATTAGTTGCTCTGAGGAATGTGGGATCCTCCTGGACCAGGATCAAACCGGCGTCTCTTACATTGCAAGTCAGAATCTTAACCACTGGACCACCAGGGAATCCCTTAAAAGTCTTTTGGATTCTTAATACCTGATGTAACTTAAAATTCACATTTTCATCCTAAACTTATGCTTGGAAAGTTTAAGTTGTTTCCTTAGCCTTGTCAAAAGATATGTACATTTTACTATCAACAATTATTTCTGAGTCTGAATGACATACAAATAGAATATCTTCAATGTTCAGAATATGTGCTCAACAGTTAAGAAGTGGTTATGTTTATCTATTAATGCTGTTTTTTTTACAGTTTTTTGTAGTGTCACAAACGTAGAAATGATGTCTTTATGACTGAAAAAGAAAACATAGACTCTAACCAAGGCATCAGATTAACAGGTCACTTTAAAAACAGATCCACAATGTAGAATTAAGCAAATAGTGTAACTTAACAATATTTTTATAGACAAAAATTATACTAATAGGAGTTATTTTACTTTTCTTCAAATGGTCATTTATACAAATAAACAATTTAATGTTGTAAGATGAAGATAAATATCAGGAGATAACAAGACATTTAAATATCAATACAATCATAATATATATTATGTAACATCAGAAAAGAAGAATTAAGACCCATTAACGGTAAATGCATGGGAGAAGGCAATGGCACCCCACTCCAGTACTCTTGCCTGGAAAATCTCATGGACGGAGGAGCCTGGTAGGCTGCAGTTCATGGAGTTGCGAAGGGTCAGACACGACTAAACGAATTCACTTTCACTTTTCACTTTCATGCATTGGAGAAGGAAATGGCAACCCACTCCAGTGTTCTTGCCTGGAGAATCCTAGGGATGGCGGAGCCAGGTGGGCTGCCATCTACGGGGTTGCACAGAGTCGGACACGACTGAAGCCACTTAGCAGCAGCAGCAGCAACAGTAAATGCATATTTCTTAATCAGTAGATAAATGATAGTACCTAGGATATATCTCTACATAAAATCTATCCCAGGGTCTATTTTAGCCCCAATTACAATGAATAAACATTCAGTTAAACAAAAACATAATTTAAGATGGATTATACAGTGAAAGTGAGAAATAGGTTTAAGGGACTAGATCTGATAGACAGAGTGCCTGATGAACTATGGACGGAGGTTCATGACATTGTACAGGAGACAGGGATCAAGACTACCTCCAAGAAAAAGAAATTCAAAAAACCAAAATGGTTGTCTGAGTAAGCCTTAAAAATAGTTGTGAAAAGAGAAGCGAAAAGCAAAGGAGAAAAGGCAAGATATATTCATTTGAATGCAGAGTGCTAAAGAATAGCAAGGAGAAATTACAAAGCCTTCCTCAGTGATCAGTGAGAAGAAATAGAGGGAAAAAATCTAATGGGAAAGACTAGAGATCTCTTCAAGAAAATTAGAGATACCAAGGGAACATTTTATGAAAAGATAGGCTCAATAAAGGACATAAATGGTATGGACCTGACAGAAGTAGAAGATATGGAAAAGAGGTGGCATCAACACAAAGAAGAACTGTACAAAAAAGATCTTCACAACTCAGATAATTGTGATGGTGTGATCATTCACCTAGAGCCAGACATCCTAGAATGTGAAGTCAAGTGGGCCTTAGGAAGTATCACTATGAACAAAGCTGATGGAGGTGATGGAATTCCAGTTGAGCTATTTTAAATCCTAAAAGATGATGCTGTGAAAGTGCTGCACTCAATATGCCAGCAAATTTGGAAAACTCAGCAGTGGCCACAGGATGGGAAAAGATCCGCTTTCATTCCAATCCTAAAGAAAGACAATGCCAAAGAATGCTCGAACTACCGTACAGTTGCACTCATCTCACATGCTAGTAAAGTAATGCTCAAAATTATCCATGCCAGGCTTCAACAATATGTGAACTGCAAACTTCCAGATGTTCAAGCTGGTTTTAGAAAAGGCAGAGGAACCAGAGATCAAATTGTCAACATCCACTGGATCATCGAAAAAGCAAGAGAGTTCCAGAAAAACATCTATTTCTGCTTTATTGACTATGCCAAAGCCTTTGACTGTGTGGATCAAATAAACTGTGGAAAAGTCTGAAGGAGAAGGGAATACCAGACCATCTGACCTGCCTCTTGAGAAACCTATATGCAGGTCAGGAAGCAACAGTTAGAACTGGACATGGAACAACAGACTGATTCCAAATAGGAAAAGGAATACATCAAGGCTGTATATTTTCACCCTGCTAATTTAACTTATATGCAGAGTACATCATGAGAAACGCTGGGCTGGAAGAAACACAAGCTGGAATCAAGATTGCTGGGAGAAATAGCAATAACCTCAGATATGCAGATAACACCACTCTTATGGCAGAAAGTGAAGAGGAACTAAAAAGCCTCTTGATGAAAGTGAAAGTGGAGAGTGAAAAAGTTGGCTTAAAGCTCAACATGCAAAAAATGAAGATCATGGCATCCGTCCCATCACTTCATGGGAAATAGATGGGGAAATTGTGCAAACAGTGTCAGACTTTATTTTTGGGGGGGCTCCAAAATCACTGCAGATGGTGATTGCAGCATGAAATTAAAAGACACTTGCTCCTTGGAAGGAAAGTTATGACCAAGCTAGACAGCATATTAAAAACCAAAGACATTACTTTTCCAACAAAGGTCTGTTTAGTTAAGGTTATGGTTTTTCTAGTAGTCAAGTATGGATGTTAGAGTTGGACTATAAAGAAAGCTGAGCACTGAAGAATTGATGCTTTTGAGTTGTGGTTTTGGAGAAGACTCTTGAGATTCCTTTGGACTGCAAGGAGATCCAACCAGTCCATCCTAAAGGAGATTAGTCCTGGGTGTTCATTAGAAGGACTTATGTTGAAACTGAAACTCCAATATTTTGGCCACCTGATGTGAAGAGCTGACTCATTTGAAAAGACCCTGATGTTGGGAAAGATTGAGGGCAGGAGGAGAAGGGGACAACTAGGATAAGGTGGCTGGATGGCATCACCGACTCAGTGGACATGAGTTTGGGTGGACTCCGGGAGTTGGTAATGGACAGGGAGGCCTGACGTGTTGCAGTTCATGGGGTCACAAACAGTCGACTGAGTGACTGAACTGAACTGAACTGAGTGCTAGCAATCTAGTCTGATAAAATGCCAATGGTAGAGAAGGCTAAATAGGAAATTTATTACTTATGCTCTATTTAACATGAATTCTGATCATTAAGATGGTTTATCTTGACTAGTTAGTACATGAAAGTGAATCATAATACAATTGAATTTAATCAGTTTATTAAAATTTCATATTTGTACTTTTTCTAGAAAAAAATATGTTGTCTTAGTGCTATCTAGTAGGAAGATGAATTTATATTTCATTAAATTATATATCTCTTTATTGTGCTTTTGAAAGCTGTTTTATTATACAGAAATATTTTGTTACTTAAATACTTTGCATTTTTACTGAAAACTTTCACATCAGTGATCCATTTTTAACCTAAAAAAATTGTATCATTTTTCAAGAGCTCTTCCCTTGAAATGAATTGCATCTAAAACATCCCCACACTTAACCTGTCTAATAATTAGTGTGAGCTTCACATTTGTGAGATATTGAATGTATGTATAAATATGGACTTCCCAGGTGGCGCTAGTGGCAAAGAACCCACCTGCCAATGAAAAAGACGTAAGAGATGCAAGTTCGATCCCTGAGTCAGGAAGATCCCCTGGAGGAGGGCATGGCAACCCACTCCAGTTTTCTTGCCTGGAGAATCCCAAGGACAGAGGAGCCTGGCGGGCTGCAGCGCATAGTGTCACAAAGAGTCAGACATTACTGACGTGCCTTAGCACGCACACGCACCCATGAGTAAATATATGATATGAATGTTACATGTGTAAGTTAAGCATCATTTAATTTTCCTAGACAACTAAGGGAGACTAGGGACGGATTCATTCTAGGAAGCTGTTCAAGTTATTATTTCAGCTGGGTCAAAATCCCAATTATTGAGAACTGCCAGTCTTGGAATTCTGAATTCATTTAACCATAATGGTAGTGAAGTGACCTTCAACTTGCCTGGAGAGTATAGGAGGAGTTTAAACAGAGAAAGGAAAATTGGTTCATTAAATATTTATTTAACATAGTTTCTCACATATATCTGTCACAGACTCGGGGAAAAATGAACACAAATATCCCTTGTTTTAACTTCATGGAACTTGCATCTGCTGAGTTAGACAGTTGTCGTTTAGTCACTCAGTTGTATCTGACTCTGACCCCACGACTGCAGAATGCCAGGCTTTCCTGTCCTTCACCATTAGACAGGCACTAACCCACACAGTTACAAAAGCAAATCTAGCATTGCTATTGTTTTAAGAGCTTTATAAGAGAAGAGCTTTGTGCTATGAGAAGCTATAATAGGATTTACTAGAGCACAAACATGAAATTCTGTTCAAGATACCCTTTGGATACTAGCAAAAGGATAAGTAGGAGTTAACTTCAAGTGGGTTGAAGGATTGGGGCTGGGGTGAAGTGTCACTGAATATCCCATATCAAAAAGAGAGCATGGTTTATCTGTTGTTCAGTCACAAGGTCATATCCAACTCTTTGTGACCCCATGGACTACAGCATGTCAAGCTTCCCTGTCCTTCACCATCTCCCAGAGTTTGCTCAAACTCATGTCCATTGAGTCAGTGATGCCATCCAACCAGCTGATCCTCTGTCATCCCCTTCTCCTCCTGCCTTCAATCTTCTCCAGCATAGGGTCTTCTCCAGTGAGTCAGCTCTTCGCATCAGATGACCAAATATTGGAGCTTCAGCTTCAGCATCAGTCCTTCCAATGAATGTTCAGGGTTGGTTTCCTTTAAGATTATCTGGTTTTATTTCTTGCTCTCCAAAGGACTCTCTAGAGTCTTCTTCAGCATTGCATTCAAAAGCATCAATTCTTCAGTGCTCAGCCTTTTTTTATTGTCCAGCTCTCACATCCGTACATGGCTACTGGAAAAACCATGGCTTTGACTATACAGATTGTTATTGGCAAAGTGATGTCTCTGCTTTTTAATATGCTGTGTAGGTTTGTCATAGCTTTTCTTCCAAGGAGTAAGCATCTTTAAATTTTGTGGCTGCAGTCACTGTCTGTAATGATTTTGGATTTGAGAATCCTGAAAAAGACATATGTATAGCTGAATTAGAGAGGCTTGTTTAATATGAAATCCCCAAGTAAATTGAGAACCAGATATGCAAAACTATTCATATAAGACTATACAGAACTTTACTTTTCCCTGAAAGCAATGTGTTTAAATAAACCAATTCTGAATCTTTAGGCATGCTTATGTAACTGCTCTATTTGTGTTTTTAAAAGTTCTTTCTCACTATGGAATAAAGAATAGAAGATATTAAGTGTATATGAGTTGGCTATATAAAAAACTATTGCAGTAATTCAGACCTGTAATGAGAGAAGTTTGAACTTGAGTTGGGATATTCAAGGTGGAAAGAAGACGATGAATTCGGGGATAGTGTTGGTCAGCTTGATTGCGGGAATAACTATAAATAGAAAGTAAAGGCAGGAGTGATGTCAAGGATGATTTCCATTATTTCCTATGGATAGTAGTACCTGTGACCTGAGACAGTCAATAATGAAACAAGACTTATCTGAGTTTACTATGTTATAAAGACTTTGATTTGTCTCCAAATAATAGTTTTATTTGTTTTGTTTTTGCATACTGTTTGAAGGTGGCAAAAGTGATAGATTATATAGAAGGATCCAGAAAAAATTTGACAAACTCTTGATTTTATCCCATGTTTCCATGTACATCATTTTCAAGTTTCAAAGAAGAAAGCTATTTTTGCTGCTATAAGGATGTGGAATAAAAGTACCTAGATCAAAAGAAACATGAGTTTCTTCTTAGTATATACCTAGAAATGTAATGGCTCAATGCAGCATATGTAAACATTTAAGTTTATCAAGCAGCATTTTCCAAAGAGGTTGTACTAATTACTATCTAAACCACAGTAGGCTGGAGTCTCTGTGGTACTATATATCTACTAACATTTGTGCATATTTGAATTTTTCCTTATTTGATGTATATAGGCTGGAATCCTATCTTGGTTTTAGTTTAAGGCTCATTGTATAATTTTGTATTGATTTTATGTGTTGAAAATACATTCACTAATTTCTACATTATTATTTGTTTTATTGTACTTGTATTTACCAATATTTTTCTTGTATTCCTTGTTTTTCATAAATTGCTTGAAAAATTATTCTCTAATCAGAAGTAATAGAGTCTTCCATATCTTCACTGTCTAATATGGTAATCAATAGCATATTTGCTGACAAAGGTCTGTCTAATCAAAGCTGTGGTTTTTCCAGTGGTCATGTATGGGTGTGAGAGTTGGACCATGAAGAAAACTGAGCACCAAAGAATTGATGCTTTTGAACTGTGGTATTGAAGAAGACTCTTGAGGGTCCCTTGGACCGCAAGGAGATCCAACCAGTCAGTCCTAAAGGAAATCAGTCCTGAATATTCATTGGAAGGACTAATGCTGAAGCTGAAACTCCAATACTTTGGCCACCTGATGTGAAGAACTGACTCATTGGAAAAGACCCTGATTCTGGGAAAGATTGAAGGCAAGAAGAGAAGGGGATGACAGAGGATGATATGGTTGGATGGAATCACCAACTCAATGGACAAGATTTTGAGCAAGCTGCAGGAGTTGGTGATGGACAGGTAGGCCTGGTATGCTGCAGTCCATGGGGTTGCAAAGAGTCAGACATGACTGAGCAACTGAGCTAAACTGACTGAGCCTGATTTCAAGTGCCTACTAGTCCATGATTTCTGGTTACCATATTGAACAGAGTAAATTAGAATATTTTCATAACCACAAAAAATTCTATTGAGCAGAGACATTTTATTCTATCTTCTAAAAATTTCATTTTCTTTTGTTGTATTTGTTCACTTTTTGCCCTCAGTTATGTGATTGGAACTTCTTTGAAACTGTGTAGCTCACTTCTTAGGACCTTCAGAGAATTAATATAAAAGACTTTACTTGAAATATATTTTTGGTAGTTGTGTGTGTGTGTGTTTAAAGACCATTACTGGGTTGAAAATTTTCCTTCCCAGTCTATTACTAGGACCTAAAACAGCATTTTTCAACATTCCCATAGTAACTGTGTTTATCCACTTATATTTAGGGTGATTAGTGTTATATTTGAACTTATTTCTATAATTTTATAATGTGCCATTTCTTTTTTAAAACTTTTTCTGGTTCTCCTCCTACTTACTCTTGATTTGTTTTGAATTGGAGGAGTTTTAAAATTTTATTTTTATATTATTTATCTAATTATTTAGGATTTAGATATTTCTTTTATTATATTGTTAGTTTTCCTAGTCTAATTATACCATGATTTACTTGTGTGTTAGTTCCTCAGTCGTGTCCAACTCTTTGCGACCTCATATACTGTAGCCTGCCAGGCTCCTCTGTCCATGGGATTTTGTAGGCAAGAATACTGGAGTGGGTTTCCATTTCCTTCTCCAGGAGATCTTCCCAGCCCAAAGACCAAACCCAGATCTTACCAACCCACGGATTGAATCCGAGTCTCCCACATTGCAGGCACTCTTTACCATCTGAGCCACAAGGGAAATCATTTCCTTAACACATTCAAATGTAACTAGTGGCTTTTCTTCATCTCAGATAATAAAATGGTCTGAAACTTTGTCTTTTATCCCTCATTGTGTCTCTGATCTACTATGACTCTTACTATCTAGGATTTAAGTTCTAACTTGCCTCTCCAAATTAGATATACATATTGCCTCATAAAATAAATGACTGTTTAAATTATTTACAGATACATTTTCTTATCTAACTCAAAATTTGTTTTGCATTTAATAGCTTCACTTTGGGCCAATTTTATCTTCCTGAAAAATATTTCTTAAAATTTGCTTTGGTGAACATATTTGTGTAATTGAATTCTATTTTCCCATTTTTTTCCTGAATATATCTTTATATTTAAATCATTCACAAAGGTAATTTTGCTATATAGAGATTATGACTGGCGATTATCTCCTCTCTTTAAGGATATTTCTTCAGTATCATCTGTCTTCTGTTGTTTCCAGTGACAAATCACCAGCCAGTTTAATTACCTTCTCTTTGAAGCTGCTTTATATTTTCTTATTCGTTTTTCTTGACATCTCTTTGCCTCTATTTTTTTTTTTTTTTTTTTTTTTTGCCATTTCACTATGGTATGTCTAGATGTGCATTTCTCATGAATTATCCTGATTGGGAATGAATGACTCCCAGACCTGATTATAACATTTTTCAAAGTTTCTGGAAAGCACTCAGCTTATCTCTTTGAATATCGCCTTGTTATTGCCTTCCAGAGCTCTGTTTAGATGTTTGTCAAGCCTTCTCATTATTTCTTCAATGTAATATAGACCACTTTTGTATGTCTAGGCGGAAATATAAGCAATTTTGTTGGGTCATTTTTCCAGTTCTCTCTTTCATCAGTTCTATATAAACTACTACTTTATCCATTAAAAAATCTAGTTATAATTTAAAGACATAGGAGTTGTATTTGTTTTCAAATTTCTCTTCCATTTCTTTAGAAAAAACAATTTTTCTTAAATTTGTTTCTAATAATTACAGTAGCTAAAGTCTTTGAATGTCTGTTTCTGCTGTTGTTTGTATTAACTTTTATGCACGGTACCTTCTCTGTTTGTGTGTGTGTCTGTGTGTGTGAAGGTGTTTTTGCTTCTCTGTTTATTTATTTCCTATTGTAATGAGGTACTGATTTTCTTTTGAACTTCATTTATTGGCATTCTTTATATCCTGAGTTGAGGTTGAGTTCATATGGTGTTTACTTCTGTCTACCAACTTGGGACAATTTTAAATCAAATTCTTTCAAATAACTTAGTTTTTGAACATGCCCTGTAAAGCGAATATTGACTCTTTCAGAGATTATATTAAAGTTTCGAATGATACTTGTAGTTTTTCTTTTTCCATTTGTGCAGTGTCAAGACAGATATTGGCAATATTCCTGTCTGTCAACATTTAGAAGAGGCAGTTTGAGAAGGCTTGGGAAAGGAATACTGTATTTCTTGTCCTTGTTTGTTTGTTTCAGCCCATATGTTCCAGCTCAACCGAAAATTTCTTGTTAGTTTCCACACCTTGGGTGCCTCTGTTATGGTGCTGTTTTCTGTAATCTGTATGGTGGTAAAGCTATGGCTCAAAACCTTAGATTTTGTAGAAGCACTCAGTGAGACTGCTGACATTGACACCCACTTCCTATGTACTTGGTTTCCAGTTTTTTGATCTCTTTAATGTTCTTATGTTCATGGTAACTCATCAATGAATTTAAAGTTGTTTTAAATTACAAAAAGTAATTATCCAGATTTTTAGTTAACTCAGTAATTAACATTAATCTCAAATATGTATTTTCCTAAAACATAACATTATAAATTCTATCATCTAAAATTTTTATGCTAAAATTTTCCTGTTTCAATTGTATACTTGTACTTATTGCATGTATCAAACCTACAAATAAACACTTTAAAATATGTGGTTCAGACATTGTCATAGAAAATAGAATTTCAAATTTAATCCATTGTTTTGGTAAAATTTATTTTCTCTTTGCAAATTATAGAGTGATTCTAAAAGTTTATTCCCCAGGTCCGAAGAAACATGTGAACTTAGAGAAATAATTTAAGTATTGGTTTTTAAAAATGTGGTCTTATATTTTGTTCTTTTTACTGTACTAACTTACATTACGTGATCACTATGGCAACGAGATTCTTAGAAAATTTAAATGCCTAGGTTACTGAAGCCACCCACAATAGGTGTTCCTCAAGAGAATAACTGTTAAACTTGCCCAGAAAATAAATTGTGAGGAATAAAAGAAATAGCAACTTCAAAACAATTAGTCTCATGCTAAATTATGTAATTTTCACTAAATATTATTCTGATTGAACTGTATGTCTAGGTTTGGGGAAAAAAATTGGAAGAGAATTATTTTCAAAACCTTAATTTCTAATGCATATCACTTAATTTAATAATTTTATTGTTTGTTAATATAAGGATCTCACTTGTAAGAACTTTTCAGTAACAAAGAATTCAAAACATTAAATTTTATGCATAAACATAGGTATAGTATTAACTATATAGCCTACCTGAAAAAGGATTTCCCTGGTGACTCAGATGGTAAAGCGTCTGCCTACAGTGCGGGAGACCTGGGTTCACTCCCTGGGTCAAGAAGATCCTCTGGAGAAGGAAATGGCAACCCACTCCAGTACCCTTGCCTGGAAAATCCCATGGAACAGAGTGTGGTAGGCTACAGTCCATGGGGTTGCAAAAAGTCAGAAATGACAGCAATTTCACATACTTGAAAAAGAATCTGTATGCTAGGGATATCATTAAGTATCCCTTAATGCATCAAATTTAAAATGTTAATTTAGCCATTAAAATTAAATGCAAAATGAATATGTAGCCACCTGTACAATTATATAATATTAGTAATAAAATATTTATGAGAGAAGGAAGCATTTAAAATTTAAGATATGCTTGCATATGGACTGACAAGAAGAAAACAAAAAGGATTGCAAATATTTATGTTGGCATGGTGAAATTGTGTATGTTTTTAAAACACGCTTCATATATTTTTATTCTATTCTTATTATTAAGACAACCTTAACATGTTACATCTAAATCAACAGAAACAATCAAGATTTACTGTTTTATTAAAATAGCTTACAAATGTATATAATGATGTACCATAATTTTCCACGTGGACCAGCTACCATTTCTAGAATATATGATCTTCAGGCCAACTCATGAAACCAAGTTTCCAAAATTAAAGGTCTAGGGAAAATGTTCTGCATTTTAAAAACTATAGATGAAAATTTTAAAATAAATTAAATAGATGACTGAAATAAATGAATTGAGTATATTGGGAGTTGTTAGATAAGTAAAGCAGAGAAAACAGTTGAATAAAAATAATACAAATCTTACTTCAAAGTACAATTTCAGTTTTATATACCATTAAAATGGAAAACATATCAATGTTAGTTAATCATGATTGCTATAAATGATTATAATATTATATAAAGTATCAGTGTTAAATTCAGGGCATTAATCTCTAATATATTTGTTGATAACAGTTGCATTAAATATCTGAAGTTGCTTCTTGGACTAAATATCAAATGACTTTGCAGAATATGTGTGTTCTTTTAGGCACAGAAGGAAAGAATATGAGAGATTACTTGATAGTTTCAATTTTGCTGAACTTTTATAATGTCCTTGGCATTATGCCAGTTGCTGTAGATATGAGGATAAGGTCTCTTAAGAGTTTACAAATGGAAAGCAGTCACAAAATGGGAATAATATTTGATCTAATAAAAATGTTTCAAGCAATCTCTGGCTGAAGTAATGACTGAAAAGCAGTGTTGGTCTTTCAAGACCCCATTTAGTCTTTTTTGAGTCACTTCTTTATTGCTTAGTGGTGCTTTCATTCTCTCATTTTTAACTAACAGGTGCTCTGCTCTTCAGCAAGTGCCAATGAGCTCAAGATAAAATCTAAGTGACTGATTAAGAATTGTATATGACATTCCTAAGTGACTTTTCTACTTCTAGATTTATAGATTTCTTTTTTTTTAATAACTAGGCAAGATCTTTGGATAATTTATTCAACTTCTGTTCAGAAATTTGAATAATTGAGGTCCAGAGAGGGTGTGCCCTACCCAAGGTCATTAGCTATCAAGTCATAGAATGAGGACCTCTCAATTCTCCATTTTAATATAGGTAAGAAATCCAAGCTAACACCTCTCCTGATTATTACAAGAACCTCTTGATGCCAAACACTTTCTTTAACTTCGCCCTTCCTCAAAGGAATAATGTACAGAAATATAGGAAGGTGTACTATAACCCTTTATGTGTTTTGTGGTTCTAGATTAAATAAAAAGTGATTCAGAATTCTGTCACTTACAAAATAATTGCTTTAAAATGCAATCCTACACAAAAGTAATATTAAAAGAAAGTTGTAAAGATATAAAAATTCAAGGTTTATTCTACTCATCTATCACTTATAATGGAAGCAGTGCAACTAATGATCCATTCATCATTTTGAAAATCTACTTCTAGTATATTAAGCTTCTAAATGCCTTGAGATCCAGGGTACTGGAATGAGGCCATTGTATTAAAAATAAAGTACTTTAAGGTTGGAAACTGCAAAAAATAGTCTTTAAAATTTTCAAGAGCTTGTTGAAGAATTTGTAAATACATTTTAGAACACATAATGCATAAATGAAATAAGCCATTTAAAAATAATTTTTTAAATGTTTGATTATTAAAATTGATCAAAACATGAAAGAGAAGTATTTTAAAAATTAGATGTAAGAAATGAGGGTACAAATTAAATTATATTTTTAGCCTGTGAAATCATTCTAATGACTATATCACTATTGACTTAAAGCATATTGAAATTTGATATAACCTTAGATGTTTTTTTAAAATTGCACTGGATTATTTTTTAATATGCATATAAGACCCTGATGCTGGGAAAGACTGAAGGTAAAAGGAGAAAGGCGCGGCAGAGGATGAGATGGCTAGATAGCATTACTGACTCAATGGGCATGGATTTGGGCAAATTTCAGGAGATAGTGAAGATCCCATGCTGCAGTGGGAGTCAGACATGACTTAGCAACTGAAAACACACATATTGTAAATATATTTTAAAAATATGAGCAACCATTCAAGTATCTAAACTTGATAAGCTTGTAAGCCTGTACGTGACTGGATTTCTTTGAATTATTGTGTCTCTAGGCAATGAAACGGAGGAGGCAATGGCAAACCACTACAGTACTCTTGCCTGGAAAATCCCATGGATGGAGGAGCCTGGTAGGCTGCAGTCCATGGGGTTGCTAAGACTTGGGCACAATAGAGTGACTTCACTTTCACTTTTCATGCATTGGAGAAGGAAATGGCAACCCACTCCAGTGTTCTTGTCTGGAGAACCCCAGGGGCAGAAGACCCTGGTGGGCTGCCATCTATGGGGTCGCACAGATTCGGACATGAATGAAGCAACTTAGCAGCAGGCAATGAAAATAAACTTTAACATTTGTCTACACAAAGGGTGAAAGGAGTCAGCTCCTTCTACTACCCTGTCCCCAAGGGAAAGCCAAGCAGTACTGGAAAACAAACATCAGAAATATTTCCAAACTAAATATAGGGGCTTTGGAGTTACCTATTATTGCACTAGTTTTCAGTACTGTAAATATATTAAAGTGCAAAATATTATGCCTGTTATATTAGTATATTATTCTAGGTAATAATACTAACCGAATGAAGTATCATCTTTAACTGTAATAAATTCTGCATTATTTAATGAGACTTGAAAGTGAAAGTGAAGTCGCTCAGTCATGTCCAACTCTTTGCAACCCTGTGGACTGTAGCCTACCAGGCTTCTCCATCCATGGGATTCTCCAAGCAAGAATACTGGAATGGGTTGCCATTTCTTTCTCCAAGGAATCTTCCCGACCTAGGGAACAAACCCAGGTCTCCCGCATTCCAGGCAGATGCTTTAACCTCTGAGCCACCAGAAGTAATGAGACTTATTTAATGGCAAATTTTGGAGATTTTTCAATATGTATTTTCAACATAATAACACTGGCACTGATCAAATAAAATAGATATAGTCAGCATTAAAACCTATGCTTGGTATATAATTAATATCAAGCTGAAGGTAGAGATTTATCCACAGTTTCATGTAAATTAAATGAAATTTGGGAAACATCAATCATGGTGTTAAATTAAGTTGAATTTTAATCTTTTTCCTATCCAAAAATGAATGTTTAATTTATGATGCAAAAAGTCAAACAAAACCAAAACAAAACAGTTTTCTGTATTGAAATAAAGCAAATAGTATATCAAGCTAGTAAAAACTTGACAAACCTCTGAGGCAGGATACTTGGATTTGGAGAATATGAAGTTATTTAGATCAAGGAAATAGATTCCCATGAAAAGGGGTGAAATAGATAATGCGCTAGCATATAGAAGCAGACGTATAAAGTCAGGTAACATATAAAGATACAAAAGCTCATTGCTTACCTTAGAAACATCACTAAATAATAATAGAATATTGGGCTTGCCAAGACTTGATATCCACACTGGTGATAGAAACTGAACACTTTAGCAAGTGGTTAGTAGGGTTATATAATGAAACATTATTTTTGTAAGCGAAGAAGTATCTATCAGAAATGTTAAATTTTCATACATTTTACTACAGTAATTATATTTGTAACAATTTATGAGAAGTATTCTCTGCTGCTGCTGCTGCTGCTAAGTCGCTTCAGTCGTGTCTGACTCTGTGTGACGCCAGAGATGGCAGCCCACCAGGCTCCACCGTCTCTGGGATTCTCCAGGCAAGAACACTGGAGTGGGTTGCCATTTCCTTCTCCAATGCATGAAAGTGAAAAGTGAAAGTGAAGTCGCTCAGTCGTGTCTGACTTTTAGTGACCACATGGACTGCAGCCCACCAGGCTCCTCCGTCCATGGGATTTTCCAGGCAAGAGTACTGGAGTAGGTTGCCATTGCCTTCTCCGAAATATTCTCTAGCAAAGTATAAATATATTGTTTCATATTTTAATCAGTGAATTCAACTATATTATGCTATATTGGTCTTCACTTTGCTTTAATGATTAAGTTGGCAGATCCTACTACATGTGATAATTTTTACTTATTATAGTAAATACCATTTAGCTTTTATTGTCAATCTGATATTCAGCTGAAATCTCCAGACTGCCTTATTTCATCTTACTAAACTTCAGTGGATCCAGTTCAGTTGGGGTAGGAGAAGGGAAAGGGAAAACAGAATAAATAAGTATCCCTTCCCTTGTCTGGTAAAAGTTGCAGCCTGTTAGTCACGTATGACTCTTTTGAGTGTAACATTGACTGCCTATAACGTGCTTCTGTGGAGCAGATACACGGGCTGTTGGATCTGAACTCTTTAAAGGTGATGTCTGGTTGTTTTACTTCATGATCCCCTAATGGAGGACATCTAAAGGAAGCCTAACCTTTGTAACCTGATCTCAACTTTGCTTACCTGGAACCCTTCCTGAAACATTTTTCTATAGACAGCCTTATTGGGTAAAGGTTCAGAAAGATGTCTCAGGTCCCATATCCTTCCATGGTGTCTACTTGACTAACAGGATATGTGTCCTACATTGCTGTCTCCAACAGTAATCTTATAAGTTCTGCCTCTTTCTATCCTGCTTTCTTAACTCTACTTTTTGTAACAGGGGCAAATAAATGGGTCTACTGCTTAAGCAGAATTCTCACCTGGGAATAGAGTGTCAGTTCTTCCCTCTAGCAAACATCCCTGATCTCTGTAAGTGATTCTTTTGGGATTTTCCTTAATATGAGGTGCTGCAGAAGAGCTGGTTGGAGTTCATCTCATTAGGATTTCAGTATTTCCCAGCAGACACAGGAGAGCACAGCATTTCCTCCCTTTCTCATTTAGATAAACTGGATGAATTCTGTATATGCTGTGCACGCTCAGTCCTCAGTCATGTCCGATTCTGCGACCCCATGGATTGTAGTCCATCAGGCTGCTCTGTCTGTGGAATTTTCCCAGCAAGAATATTGGAGTAGCTTGCCATTTCCTCCTCCAAGGAGTCTTCCTGATCCAGGAATTGAACCTGCATCTCTTGGTGTCTCCTGTATTGGCAGGTGGATTCTTTACCACTAGTGCCTTATTGGCAGGTGGATTCTTTACCACTGGGAAGCCCAAACTAGATCAATGGAAAGGGGTAAGTGTAAGTTTGAGTAATAAAATAAACTTATTCAAGTAGTGACCTTGAGTGGCTATATGTAGGCCTAAATGTTGGTTATTCTTCAGATTATGAGGTTTATATGTTTCTTGTTTTGAGGACTAAATATCCCACTCATCCTGATACTACTCTTACAACCTAACCTAAGAATATAATCACACATGTACACAAAGATATTGATACAAATCTATACATTTTAACATAAAAAACAAGTAAAATAAAGTAAAAATAACCTGAATGTTTAATATGAGGGAATGAGTTGAAGTTAACTTTACTCCAAGCTTTGGAATTACCCATCATCCCCATTTGAACGTGTCCCATTCAAGCTCTAGGACAGATCCTTGTAATGTGTTCCTACAGCCATATGTTTGTAAAATTTGCAATAGTGAGCTATTTTAACTGAAATGGGGGCTTCCCTGGTGACTTAGACAGTAAAAAGTCTGCCTGCAGTGCAGGAGACCCAGGTTCAATCCCTGGGTCAGGAAGATCCCCTGGAGAAGGAAATAGCAGCTCACTCCAGTATTCTTGCCTGGAAAATCAGACCGATGGAGGAGCCTGGCAGGCTACAGTCCATGGGGTCACAAAAAGTTGGACATGACTGAGCGACTTCACTTTAACTGAAATTGGTTAAGACTATTTTTCCTTTTCAACTTCCCCAAGATATAGGTAGTACCTTGATATATCAAACATTTCTTGTGCTGTGTAAAGTCTAATGGTTCTAGAAAAAGCAACATCAGTCAATCATCAATAATAGTGAAATGGACTGAGGGTAAAGTTCAGTTCAGTTCAGTCGCTCAGTCATGTCCGACTCTTTGCAACCCCATGAATTGCAGCACGCCAGGCCTCTCTGTCCATCACCAACTCCCGGAGTTCACTCAAACTCATGTCCATTGAGTCGGTGATGCCATCCAGACATCTCATCCTCTGTCGTCCCCTTCTCCTCTTGCCCTCAATCCCACCCAGCATCAGAGTCTTTTCCAAGGAGTCAACTGTTCGAATGAGGTGGCCAAAGTACTAGAGTTTCAGCTTTAGCATCACTCCTTCCAAAGAACACCCAGGACTGATCTCCTTTAGAATGGACTGGTTGGATTTCTTTGCAGTCCAAGGGACTCTCAAGAGTCTTCTCCAACACCACAGTTCAAAAGCATCAATTCTTTGGCACTCAGCTTTCTTCACCGTCCAACTCTCACATCCATTAATGACTACTGGAAAAACCATAGCCTTGACTAGATGGACCTTTGTTGGCAAAGTAGTGTCTCTACTTTTCAATATGCTATCTAGGTTGGTCATAACTTTCCTTCCAAGGAGTAAGCATCTTTTAATTTCATGAAATTATAAAACTGACATTCCCCAAATTTCAAATTATTCAATAAGTCAGTTGGGAAGAATAAATTGTTTTCAGAATTATGTAGCTCAACATAATGTAGCAGTCATTTAAAAATTTAATTGCTCTGTTGTATTCATTTTAATTACTCTTTAACTCATTTAAATAACTCCTTGAACATCAAAGTGATAGTCTCGCAGTTGTGTCCGACTCTGTGATCCCATGGACGGTAGCCTGCCAGGCTCCTCTGTCCATGGTATTCTGCAGGTAAGAGTACTGCAGTGAGTTGCCATTCCCTTCTGCAGGGGATCTTCCTGACTCAGGGATCGACTCCATGTCTTCTGCATTGTAGGCAGATTCTTTACAATCTGAGCCACCAGAGAAGCCCAAAAGTGAAATGAAATGAACTGAAAATTGTTCAGTTGTGTTGGACTCTTTGCTACCCTATGGGCTATACAGTCCATGAAATTCTCCAGGCCAGAATACTAGAATGGGTATCTATTCCCTTCTCCAGGGGATCTTCCCAACCCAGGGATCAAACCCAGGTCTCCCACATTGCAGGTGAATTCTTCACCATCTGTGTCACCAGGGAAGCCCAAATAACTCCTTCACTTCTGATAAATTTTGTATATTTTAAACAATTATCAATCACACTCAAATTTAGTTACAGTAGAACAGCCTTAATCTGGTGGACAAGAAAGAGAACACTTGATCTGTGTTCTAGGAGTAATCATAGCCCCCAAAGATGTCCACGTATTAATCCCTGAAACCTGTGAATATATCAACTTGTATTAGAAAAGTGACTTTACATTTGTGATTAAATTAATGGTCTTCAGCTGGGGATATTGTCCTGGACTATCTGGGTGAGTGCAATATGATCCCAAGTTTATGGTAATTTATTGCAGCAGCAACAGGAAACTAATAAAAATTGAAAGAAAATATTTGTGGTAGTTGTTAGCACTAAATTTCATTTATTTATATTTTTCTGAAGATTAATATCTTTTTTTGAATTTTATTAATAATTTTATATTCTTTTTCTTTTAAAATAAAATGCTGTGTAAACATGAAGGTGAAAGTCACTCAGTCATGTCCGACTCTTTGGGAACCCAGGGACTATATAGTCCGTGGAATTTTCCAGGCCAGGATACTGAAGTGAGTAGCCTTTCCCTTCTCCAGGGATCTTCCCAACTCAGGGATTGAACCCAGGTCTCCTGCATTGCAGGAAGATTCTTTGCCAACTGAGCTATCAGAGAAGCCTGTATAAATATGAGACCTACAGAAAGTGGATCTTCCTTTTCACAGAAGAGCTGTTAAATTTTGCTGCATCTTTTTCTTCTTCTGAAATAATTAAATCTACTGTTCTGTTTGTCAAATAGATTTTTATCCTTTAGGAAGCATTTAGCAGAGATGTATAGAGCTTTTGCAATTAATTTTCTTCTTTAATTTTGGGTATCTGCTGGGAGGATAATATATACACATTCAACAAGACAGTTTCTTTTCTTTGACAATACAACCACTTTCTCATCTAAAACAATCACGTATTGTTTATCTAACACTGGAAATGATTTCCTGTGTAAGTTTAGCAATTAAGTCAAACTAGATGCTCCACTTCAAAAATAAGGAGTAGCTTGGCAGTAACATTATAAACCTGTCTACTTGTTTTTATTTAGAAATTAGTAAGCCTTACACAAAATAACTAATTGCCCTTGTCTGAAGTACTATAATCACCTTTCATAGTCAAGTATGGGAGATAGTAATAATACATTGTATATGGCAAAAGTATTATTAAAGAGAGCAAATGAAATATAATCTCTATAGTCTAACCCTTTATACTTTACTAAACCTGAATTAGTAATTCAGCTTAATAAATTGAGCTCAATGGATAGTGATTAATTTAATAATTCAGTATCTTATTCTTAATTGCAGAATATTTGAACTGAATTAAAATTGTTGTATATATCCTATTATCTTTATCTAAATGCCCAGAATATAAGTGTGCAGGAGTTTTCTTATTGCGAATTAGGCACATAATTGGAAATTTTTTGTCAGTATTCCCTTCACATATTTTTATCTACCAACTATTTCAATAAGTGTATGCTACTAAGTCTATGACCCTAAATATTCCATTTTAGGTGGTGTTTTGTTTAAAAACTAGCATATAAGCAAACAAATTCAGAGCATGAAGATGAAATGGCATTATAATTCCCAACAAGAAAACTCCTGCAAACTTTTATTCTTGACATTTTGATAAAGATAATAGGATAATCTTTCTGTTTATTTTGTGAGAAGAAATAAGAATTAATGCTACAAAGCTGTAGAAATAATGGATATTTATTTCTTCATCTAATCATTACTACTTACCATCCACTGATGCTAGAACATTATTTTATTTTTATATTTCAAACCTGTGTTTCTCCCTAGTATATTCCATTTTTTGATCAGATATTTATTTCTTCATCACAATTTAATATTTACATTTTACAAGTACCAGTGTACCAAAGGAAATCTTTCATGGTAATGTTTCAAAATATGATGTTATATAAAAAGCCTTAAAAATTTTGGGGATGTTAATTAATAATATCTCCTGCATT
Source organism: Bos indicus (assembly GCF_029378745.1). Classification (NCBI taxonomy): domain Eukaryota; kingdom Metazoa; phylum Chordata; class Mammalia; order Artiodactyla; family Bovidae; genus Bos; species Bos indicus. The sequence goes on along the minus strand of NC_091761.1, from coordinate 11,856,767 downwards.
ACCTAACTTGGAAGACTGCACTTTTAATGTGCCCTTTATTATGGTTATGATTATATTCTTTGCAGCAAAGGTGGAGAAGCTCTATAGTCAGCAAAAATAAGAACAGGAGCTGACTGTGGCTCAGACCATGAACTCCTTATTGCCAAATTCAAACTTAAAGTGAAGAAAGTAGGGAAAACCACTAGACCATTCAGGTATGACCTAAATCAAATCCCTTATGATTATACAGTGGCAGTGAGAAATAGATTTAAGGTACTAGATCTGATAGATAGAGTGCCTGATGAACTATGGATGGAGGTTCGTGACATTGTACAGGAGACAGGGATCAAGACCATCCCCATGGCAAAGAAAGGCAAAAAAGCAAAATGGCTGTCTGGGGAGGCCTTACAAATAGCTGTGAAAAGAAGAGAAGTGAAAAGCAAAGGAGAAAAGGAAAGATATAAACATCTGAATGCAGAGTTCCAAAGAATAGCAAAAAGAGATAAGAAAGCCTTCTTCAGCGATCAATGCAAAGAAATAGAGGAAAGCAACAGAATGGGAAAGACTAGAGATCTCTGATTTTCTTGAAGAGATTTCATGCAAAGATGGGCTCAATAAATGACAGAAATGGTATGGACCTAACAGAAGCAGAAGATATTAAGAAGAGATGGCAAGAATACATAGAAGAACTGTACAAAAAAGATCTTCACGACCCAGATAATCACGATGGTGTGATCACTGACCTAGAGTCAGACATCCTGGAATGTGAAGTCAAGTTGGCCTTAGAAAGCATCACTACGAACAAAGCTAGTGGAGGTGATGGAATTCCAGTTGAGCTATTCCAAATCCTAAAAGATGATGCTGCAAAAGTGCTGCATTCAATATGCCAGAAAATTTGGAAAACTCAGCAGTGGCCACAGGACTGGAAAAGGTCAGTTTTCATTCCAATCCCAAAGAAAGGCAATGCCAAAGAATGCTCAAACTATCACACAATTGCACTCATCTCACATGCTAGTAAGGTAATGCTCAAAATTCTCCAAGCCAGGCTTCAGCAATGTGTGAATCGTGAACTTCCTGATGTTCAAGCTGGTTTTAGAAGAGGCAGAGGAACCAGAGATCAAATTTCCAACATCCACTGGATCATCAGAAAAGCAAGAGAGTCCCAGAGAAACATCTATTTCTGCTTTATTGACTATGCCAAAGCCTTTGACTATGTGGATCACAATAAACTGTGGAAAATTCTGAAAGAGATGGGAACACCAGACCACCTGATCTGCCTCTTGAGAAATTTGTATGCAGGTCAGGGAGCAACAGGTAGAACTGGACATGGAACAACAGACTGGTTCCAAATAGGAAAAGGAGTACATCAAGGCTGTATATTGTCACCCTGTTTATTTAACTTATATGCAGAGTACATCATGAGAAACGCTGGACTGGAAGAAACACAAGCTGGAAGCAAGACTGCCGGGAGAAATATCAGTAACCTCAGATATGCAGATGACACCACCCTTATGGCAGAAAGTGAAGAGGAACTAAAAAGCCTCTTGATGAAAGTGAAAGTGGAGAGTGAAAAAGTTGGCTTAAAGCTCAACATTCAGAAAACGAAGATCATGGCATCTGGTACTATCACTTTATGGGAAATAGATGGGGAAACAGTGTCAGACTTTATTTTTCTGGGCTCCAAAATCACTACAGATGTTGACTCAGCCATGAAATTAAAAGACACTTACTCCTTGGAAGGAAAGTCATGACCAACCTAGATAGCATATTCAAAAACAGACACATTACTTTGCCAACAAAGGTTCGTCTAGTCAAGGCTATGGTTTTTCCTGTGGTCATGTATGGATGTGATAGTTGGACTGTGAAGACAGCTGAGCACTGAAGAATTGATGCTTTTGAACTGTGGTGTTGGAGAAGACTCTTGAGAGTCCCTTGGACTGCAAGGAGATCCAACCAGTCCATTCTAAAGGAGATCAGCCCTGGGTGTTCTTTGGAAGGAATGATGCTAAAGCTGAAACTCTAGTACTTTGGCCACCTCATGTGAAGAGTTGACTCATTGGAAAAGACTCTGATCCTGGGAGGGATTGGGGGCAAGAGGAGAAGGGGACGACAGAGGATGAGATGGCTGGATGGCATCACTGACTCGATGGACGTGAGTCTGAGTGAACTCCAGGAGTTGGTGATGGACAGGGAGGCCTGGCGTGCTGTGATTCATGGGGTCGAAAAGAGTTGGACATGACTGAGCGACTGATCTGATCTGATCTTATTATGGTTATCATCATTAGAAGATGAAATGCTTTAAGTGAAATAAATTTCACAGAATTGCAAATCATCTTCTGTGGACTTCTCTGGTGGCTCAGATGGTAAAGTGTCTGCCTATAATGTGGGAGACCCGGGTTCAATCCCTGGGTCAGAAGATCTCCTGGAGAAGGAAATGGCAACCCACTCCAGTATTCTTGCCTGGAAAATCCCGTGGATGGAGGAACTTAGTAGGCTACAGTCCATGGGGTTGGAAAGAGTCAGACATGACTGACTTTATTCACTTCTCCAAACAGTAAAACATGATGTGTTCACAGTATTGATTTCTGTAAGGGAATATTGTAGTGCTTGTCATTTTTTAGAGAGGTTGGTCTAAATAGCACCCCTCCTTCCAGCCTTTCCCAGCTGAAAGATTCTTTAATCTGAAACTCAGGTATGCCTTCTATTTTTCACAGTCACTTAGGAGAACTAAGCCCAGGTTCTGTAATGTGGTCTCCAGTGATTTAGAAACTACTGATTTCTTGCAACACACTTCTTACCTTTCTTTAGCTTCACATTTCATCTTTACAGAACTATAGTAATTTTTGTATAAATTTATAATTTACATTTGTACATGAACTGAGAACATCCAGATGATCAAGCAGGATTTAGAAAAGGCAGAGAAGCCAGATATCAAATTGCCAACATCTGTTGGATCATAGATAAAGGAAGAGAATTTCAGAAAAACATCTACTTCTGTTTCAGTTACCACACTAAAGCTTTTGACTATGTGGATCATGACAATCTGTGGAGAATTCTTAAAGAGATGGGAATATCAGACCACCTTACTTGCTTCCTGAGAAATCTGTATGCAGGTCAAGAAGCAACAGGTAGAACAGGACATGGAATAACAGACTGGTTCAGAATTGGGAAAGGAGTATATCAAGGCTGTATATTGCCACCCTGCTTATTTAACTTATATGCAGAGTGAAGTGAAGTGAAGTGAAAGTCTCTCAGTCGTCCAACTCTTCGCAACTATAGAGTCCATGGAATTCTCCAGGCCAGAATACTGGAGTAGGTGGTCTTTCCCTTCTCCAGCATATCTTCCCTACTCAGGAATCGAAACAGAGTCTCCTGTATTGCAGGCAGATTCTTTACCAACCAAGCTATCAGGGAAGACTTGATATGCAGAGTACATGATGTGAAATGCCAGGCTGGATGAAGCATAAGCTGGAATCAAGACTACCAGGAGAAATATCAATAACTTCAGATATGCAGATGACATTGCCCTTATAGCAGAAAGTGAAGAGGAACTGAAGAGCCTCTTGATAAAAGTGAAGGGAGAGTGAAAAAGCTGGCTTAAAACTCAGCATTCAGAAAACTAAGATCAATGCATCTGGTCTCATCACTTCATGGCAAATAGATGGAGAAGCAATGGAAACAGTGAAAGACTGTATTTTCTTGGGCTCCAAAATCACTGCAGATGGTGACTGCAACCATGAAATTAAAAAATACTTGCTCCTTGGAATAAAAGTTTTGACTAACCTAGACAGCATATTAAAAAGCAGACCTTTGTTACTTTGCCAACAAAGGTCCATCTAGTCAAGGCTATGGTTTTTCCAATAGTCATGTATGGATGTTAGAGTTGGACCATAAGAAATCTGAGCACCAAAAACTTGATGGCTTTGAACTGTGGTGTTGGAGAAGACTCTTGTCCCTTGGACAGCAAGGAAATAAAACCAGTCAATCCTAAAGGAAATCAGTCCTGAATATTCATTGGAATGACTGAACTGAACTGAACTGAACTGAGAGAAGTAAATACTTCTCAACTTATTTTATTTTAGGTAGCCAGTGTTTTCTTGGTACCAGTTCAGTTCAGTTCAGTTCATTTCAGTCACTCAGTCATGTCCAACTCTTCCCGACCCCATGGACTGCCTCAAGCCAGGCTTCCCTGTCCTTCATCAACTCCCAGAGTTTACTCAAACTCATGTTTATTGAGTCGGTGATGCCATCCAGCCATCTCATCCTCTACGTCCCCTTCTCCTGGCTTCAATCTTTCCCAGCATCAGGGTCTTTTCCAAGGAGTCAGTTCTTCACATCAAGTATTGGAGTTTCAGCATCAGACCTTCCAATGAATATTCAGGACTGATTTCCTTTAGGATGGACTGGTTGGATCTCCTTACAGTCCAAGGGACCCTCAAGAGTCCTGTCCAACACTACAGTTCAAAATCATCAATTATTTGGCAGTTAACTTTCTTTATAGTCCAACTCTCACATCCATACATGACTGTTGGAAAAACCATAGCTTTGACTAGGCGGACCTTTGTTGGCAAAGTAATGTCTTTGCTTTTTAATATGCTGTCTAGGTTGGTCATAACTTTTCTTCCAAGGAACAAGCATCTTTTACTTTCATGCCTGCAGTCACCTTCTGCAATGATTTTGGAGCCGCCCCCCCCCCCCCCCCCGCCCCCAAATAAAGTCTATTTCCACTGTCTCCCCATCATTTGCCATGAATTGATGGGACCAGATGCCATGATCTTAGTGTTTTGAATGTTGCACCATTTCTTGGTACCAAAAGTAAGCAAAAATAATACAAGATAACTGCAGACCAAACTTTCTCTTAAAGAAGGTTATAAATATTTTTAAGAAACATTTGTTCTTTAATAAACTAGTAAATAAAAAGGATAGTACATCATAACCGGTGACTAAATGGAGTTTATCTTGGGAATGTGGGGTAGATTTAAAAATTATTTAATTTGCTAGAATTTAATAATAATATTTGGGCAACTTTTTGTGTACTTGTAATTATTAAATATAATAATTTATTAGAAAAAGGGAGGAAATTATGATAATTATTTTAGATGTAGAAAAAAGTTTGGACAAAGTTAATATTTATGTGTGATAATGGCTCTAAACAAATTAAAATGAAGTTCCCTGTGCTGAAAAGGACATCTGTAAACAAGTCACAATTAAGCCATCAATACAGATGAAAGTCTGACTGTTTCCTTCTAAGTTTGAGAATAAGACAAGAATGTCCACTGACTTTGATTCAGTGTTGTACTACTTGGTAACATAAATTATAAACAATAGATACAAGGAACAGGAGGCTTACATCTCAAAATACTATGCTGAGAAAAGCATCTAGACAAAGAAGTATATCTGTAGTGACAGAAAGCAGATCGGGTTTTGCCTGAGGCTAGGGATAGAACTGACTAGGGACAGAAACAAAGGACCTTTTTAGAGTTATGGAAGTGTTTTGTATTTTGATGTAGTCACCATCAAGTTGATATATACATTTGTCAAATTCATAAACACGTATGCTTACACTGAGTGCACTTTATCATATGTTAAGTTGTACTTCAAAATGTTGATTTTTAAAAAGAAAGTGCATTGTTTTCTTAGGTATGTGTGCATGCTCAGTTGCATCTGACTCTTTGCTACCCCATGGATTGTAGCCTGCCAGGCTCCTCTGTCCATGGAATTTTCTAGGGATTTGTAATTCTGCCGTGAAAGATTCCAGCATATGTATTATCTTTATAGTATTTAATATTACATTTCTAGACTTTTAATTGCAACATATGCAATGAGAATATTTTCCTTCATTATAGAGAAGTTCTTTACATTTTGTTTTCTGCCTTTATTGATTGCCTAGCATTAGAAATGGAACAAAATAGAAAGCCCAGAGATAAATCCACGCACCTATGGACACCTTATCTTTGATAAAGGAGGCAAGAATATACAATGGATTAAAGACAATCTCTTTAACAAGTGGTGCTGGGAAAACTGGTCAACCACTTGTAAAAGAATGAAACTAGAACACTTTCTAACACCATACACCAAAATATGAAACTAGAACACTTTCTAACACCATACACCAAAATAAACTCAAAATGGATTAAAGATCTAAACGTAAGACCAGAAACTATAAAACTCCTAGAGGAGAACATAGGCAAAACACTCTCCGACGTACATCACAGCAGGATCTTCTATGACCCACCTCCCAGAATATTGGAAATAAAAGCAAAAATAAACAAATGAGACCTAATTAAACTTAAAAGCTTCTGCACAACAAAGGAAACTATTAGCAAGGTGAAAAGGTAGCCTTCAGAATGGGAGAAAATAATAGCAAATGAAACAACTGACAAACAACTCATCTCAAAAATATACAAGCAACTCCTACAGCTCAATTCCAGAAAAATAAATGACCCAATCAAAAAATGGGCCAAAGAACTAAATAGACATTTCTCCAAGAAGACATACAGATGGCTAACAAACACATGAAAAGATGCTCAACATCACTCATTATCAGAGAAATGCAAATCAAAACCACAATGAGGTACCATTTCACACCAGTCAGAATGGCTGCGATCCAAAAGTCTACAAGCAATAAATGCTGGAGAGGGTGTGGAGAAAAGGGAACCCTCTCACACTGTTGGTGGGAATGCAAACTAGTACAGCCACTATGGAGAACAGTGTGGAGATTCCTTAAAAAACTGGAAATAGAACTGCCTTATGATCCAGCAATCCCACTGCTGGGCATACACACTGAGGAAACCAGAAGGGAAAGAGACACGTGTACCCCAATGTTCATCGCAGCACAGTTTATAATAGCCAGGACATGGAAGCAACCTAGATGTCCATCAGCAGATGAATGGATAAGAAAGCAGTGGTACATATACACAATGGAGTATTACTCAGCCATTAAAAAGAATACATTTGAATCAGTTCTAATGAGGTGGATGAAACTGGAGCCTATTATACAGAGTGAAGTAAGCCAGAAGGAAAAACACCAATACAGTATACTAACGCATATACATGGAATTTAGAAAGATGGTAACGATAACCCTGTATACGAGACAGCAAAAGAGACACTGATGTATAGAACAGGCTTATGGACTCTGTGGGAGAGGGAGAGGGTGGGAAAAAAAAAAACAAAAAAAACTGGAAATAGAACTGCCTTATGACCCAGCAATCCCACTGCTAGGCATACACACTGAGGAAACCAGATTGAAAGAGACATGTGTATCCCAGTGTTCATCGCAGCACTGTTTATAATAGCCAGGACATGGAAGCAACCTAGATGTCCATCAGCAGAAGGATGGATAAGAAAGCAGTGGTACATATACACAATGGAGTATTACTCAGCCATTAAAAAGAATACATTTGAATCAGTTCTAATGAGGTGGATGAAACTGGAGCCTATTATACAGAGTGAAGTAAGCCAGAAAGAAAAACACCAATACAGTATACTAACACATATATATGGAATTTAGAAAGATGGTAACGATAACCCTGTATACGAGACAGCAAGAGACACTGATGTATAGAACAGTCTTTTGGACTCTGTGGGAGAGGGAGAGGGTGGGATGATTTGGGAGAATGGCATTGAAACATGTATAATATCATGTATGAAATGAGTCGCCAGTCCAGGTTCAATGCACAATACTGGATGCTCGGGGCTGGTGCACTGAGACGACCCAGAGGGATGGTATGGGGAGGGAGGAGGGTTCAGGATTGGGAACACATGTATACCTGTGATGGATTCATGTTGATATATGGCAAAACCAATACAATATTGTAAAGTTAAAAATAAAAAAAAAGAAATCAAATATTCTGTATTAATGAAAGTTAGATCTTTCACTCCAACAAACTTGTTGGGGTAAAACAGAATATTGAAAGAATAAATCAGAGTCACACTTCTCTCTGATTGACTTTATAATCTCAGACATCTCCTCTTAAAGCCTTCATTTAGCTTTGAATGTCTATCATTTCAGTACATACACACATATATAAATAACACACACACACACACTTGATATGCTTCTCATTCACATGGCTAGGGTTTCTCTTCCAGTGCAGAAAGGCCTCAGGCAATATACACATTGTACTGTTTGAAGACATAGTTGCTTTTTCTTGTAACTGAGTTTAATTATGTAATCCCATACTTTTACTTTTCTTTCTGATTTTTTAATAGTATTAAACTGTTTTAATTGATTCTCTAACTTCATTACTTAGGAAAAACAGTGTTTCCTTTATTTTTTAGTTTATACTTAATCTGTCCTCAAGTGCCCATCTAACACTCTTGCTCTACACCAAAAGCATCTCGCTACCATTAGTTTTTACTCCCGCTTCAAATAATATTTTCTTACTCATTTAATCTAAAACATACTAGCTAAAGGTTTACTACTGTTCTCTATAACAGGATGATGCTTCATATCTGCTTTTAAATATCCCTTTTAAAGATAAGGATTGCTTGGTTCTGTAGGCCAATGTTTACTTAAGCTAATAGTTTTCAAAACACATCACTTAGAATATAACAGGTAAAAGAACTGTAGAAGTCAGATAACGTATTTACTTCTTTGCCCCTCTTTTCTGTTTTCATTTTTTTTCCTCTTTCTACTTTATCTCATGTAGGCATATGGCAACCAGTTGCTCAGAGAGCCAAGTTTCATTAGTGACTCTGGCAACATCCCCAGCTAATTCTTTCTACTACCCAAGCCCTATACACACAACTTAGACATAACAATTACAGAAGCTCTTGTGTGCCAAAGATGGAAGAAGTCTGAAGAGCTCATATTTGAGAGCACACTCTTAGTTCTTGTTCCTATAACTTTTAAAGCTGGATTCTTTCAATATTAAAATCAAGATCTTTTAGAATGATAGCCTTCACATTTTCTTGATGTAATAGTTGATGATGGTATGCTGTATTTTGGAGAAGGCAATGGCACCCCACTCCAGTACTCTTGCCCGGAAAATCCCATGGATGGAGGAGCCTGGGAGGCTGCAGTCCATGGGGTCGCTGAGTCGGACACGACTGAGCGACTTCACTTTCACTTTTCACTTTCATGCATTGGAGAAGGAAATGGCAACCCACTCCAGTACTCTTGCCTGGAAAATCCCATGGATGGAGGAGCCTGGAAGGCTGCAGTCCATGGGGTCGCTAAGAGTCAGACACAACTGAGCGACTTCACTTTCACTTTTCCCTTTCATGCATTGGGGAAGGAAATGGCAACCCACTCCAGTATTCTCACCTGGGGAGTCCCAGGGGCAGGGGAACCTGGTCGACTGATGTCTATGGGGTTGCACAGAGTCGGACACGACTGAAGTGACTTAGCATGATGTATTTAAGAGCATTTACATTATCTCAGTTCAGTTCAGTCTCTCAGTTGTGTCCAACTCTGTGACCCCATGGACTGCAGCATGCCAAGCTTCCCTGTCCAGCACCAACTCCCCGAGTCCACCCAAACTAATGTCTACTGAGTTGGTGATGCCGTCTAACCATCTCATCCTCTGTCGTCCCCTTCTCCTCCCAACTTCAATCTTTCCCAGCATTGGGGTCTTTTCAAATAAGTCAGTTCTTCACATTAGGTGGCCAAACTGTTGGAGTTTCAGCTTCAGTATCAGTCCTTCCAATGAATATTCAGGACTGTTCTCCTTTAGGATGGACTGGTTGGATCTCATCCAGTCCAAGGGACTCTCAAGAGTCTTCTCCAAAACCACAGTTCAAAAGCATCAATTTTTGGCACTCAGCTTTTTTATAGTCCAACTCTCACATCCATACATGACCGCTGGAAAAACCATAGCCTTGAATAGATGGAACTTTGTTGGAAAAATAATGTCTCTGCTTTTTAATATGCTGTCTAGGTTGGTCATAACTTTCCTGCCAAGGAACAAGCATCTTTTAATTTCATGGGTGCAATCACCACCTGCAGTGATTTTGGAGCCCCCCCCCCAAATAAAGTCAGCCACTGTTTTCACTGTCTCCCCATCTATTTGCAGTGAATAATGGGACCGGATGCCATGATCTTAGTTTTCTGAATGATGAGTTTTGAGCCAACTTTTTCACTCTCTTCTTTCACTTTCATCAAGAGGCTCTTTAGTTCTTTTTCACTTTCTGCCATAAAGGTGGTGTCATCTGCATATCTGAGATTATTGATATTTCTCCTAGCAATCTTGATTCCAGCTTGTGCTTCATCCATCCCAGGATTTCTCATTACATTATCTAATATTAACATAAATATAAAAATGAGTATAGTTCTATTTTATTGGTTTACTACTTTGATAATGAGTGTCATATGTATCTAGAATGGTAATACCAGGTGAAAAATTATAGAACTTCACATGAGAAAAACATAGGTACCCATTTTTTGGCATAGCATGTAGCATGATATCCTGATTGAAAAATGTCACTTAAGGCCCTATTGTTTATTTTCCTTTAAGCATTGAATACATCCTCACTACTTTTCTTTTTTATTTATTTTCTTTTTGTGATGAAGTGCAGTATATTGGTATATAGGGAATATTGAAGTAAAAAGAATAAACCTGGGAGTTAGTTATGGTTTGTTACTTATTAGTCATGATTTGGTCATCTAAACATTTTGAACTTTTTGTTTTGTAGATAAAAATTAAATACTTACTAGCAGTCTTTTCCTTACAGTGAATTTATGTAGAACATAAAATATACTCTATAAATTTGCTTTGAATAGCTAGGGGATGTACACATTTTAAGTACAATTTTTATGATTTTATCTTAATCTTACAATATATTTGTGATAAACTACTGGTGTAATAAGCATGTTTAAAACTGCAAATAAAACTGTGTTTATAAATTTTCTTCCCATAGTGAAGAGCATAGCACCAATAAAAATCACTTTATTTCCTATTCTTCTAATTTTAATATTGCTTATTGAGAAAGGGACTAATCTTATAGAAGGTAAGTATATGTATATATATGTTGAAATAAAATATAGAACAACACATGCAAAAATAAGCACTGGGAAACTGAGTACAGTATAACTAACAATGTTACCAAGGTCACGCTTATACTACTCTTAGCATGACAGGCCATTAAAGAGATGAAAGAGATGAGGCTTTGGGGCAAGGAATATCATAGCAACTTTATTCATAAAGCCAGCAGACTGAGACGATGGTGGACTTCTTTCCCAAAGAATCATTTTACCCAAGTTAGAATTCCAACTTCTTTTATACTGAAAGGGGAAGGGTTGTGTTTGGTTGTTGCAAACTTCTTGGTGTTGGCCAGACCCTACCCATAGTGGGTGTGATAATTCTTTGTTCTTTCACCTGTCCACATAGGTCTGGTGAGAACATGCCTATAAACCTCCAACAAGGAAATTGGTATTTTCTGTTCTGCAACTTTTTTTCTCTATGTGAATTAAAAAGTGTTATGGCTTTAAACCTTTAAGCCTGGAAGACAGTCCTTGAGAAAGGACTGTTATGTATATTTCAGGTGATAAGCAACATTCTTTTACTTATTGAGGAAAACAAAGAAGCAGAGCCAGCTAAAAGAATAGATCCAATAGGGATTCAGGTTTGTTCTCTGTTAAAACAATATGGGTTCCCTGGAGTCAAGAATAGCCCATACAAAATAGCTTCCATTATTAGCAGGATTCTAAAATTTTATCATAAAATTCTCAAAGCACCCTAAAGGCACTTTAATCATGTTAATCCACTTACTTGCTTTTAGTGGAGAGAATAGAGTATAGAATATGGCATTAGGAACCCCTTGTCCTACTTTACAAAAAAGAAATAGTGAAGTTAAGTATTAGGTTGGTTCAAAAGTATTTACAGTTTCGCATTGCTGAGCTTTGCCATTTGATATTGGAATACTTTCCTAAATGTGGTTATGTTATACATCAGTTTAATGCACATTTCTCAATTTATTTGCTTTTTTGGTAATGACTTACTACTTGCCATATATTTTATTTTTGACTATGGAAATGATTTTAGACAAAAAGCAAGTTTAAGCAATTTTCCTATTTGAGTTCAAAATGGTTTGTAAAGCAATGCAGACAGCTTGTAACATCAACCACACATTTGACCCAGGAACTGCTAATGAACATACATTAGTGAGGTGGTAGTCCAAGAAGTTTTGCAAAGGAGATGAGAGCCTTGACAATGAGGAGCCTAGTGGCTGGCCATTGGAAGTTGACAACGGCAGTTGAGAGGATCACTGAAGCTGATCCTCTTACAAGTACACAAGAAGTTGCCCAGGAACTCAGTGTTGATCATCTTATGGTTGTTTGGCATTTGAGGCAAATAGGAAAGTGAAAAAGCTCGATAAATGAGCTGATTGCAAATCAAAAAAATCATCATTTTGAAGTGTCATCTTCTCTTATTCTGTGCAGCAACAATGAACCATTTCTCAATAGGATTGTGACGTATGATGAAAAGTGGACTTTATACAACTGGTGACAGCCAGCTCAGTGGCTGAATGCAGAAGCTCCGTGAAAGTGAAAGTATTAGTCACTCAGTCTTGTCTGACTCTTTGTGACACCATGGTCTGTCCATGGGATTCTCCAGGCAAGAATATTGGAGTGGGCATTACCTTCTCCAGGGGATCTTTCCGACCCCAAAAATCTAACTTGCATCTCCTGCATTACAGGCAGATTCTTTATCATCTGAGCCACCAGGGAAGCCAATAAGAAGCTCCATAGCACTTCCCAAACCCAAAACTGCACCAAAAGATGGTCATGGTCACTGTTTGATGGTTTGATGCTATTTGGTGGTCTGATCCACTACACCTTTCTGAATCCCAATGAAACCATTACATCTGAGAGGTGTGCTCAGCAGATTGATAAGATGCATCAAAAACTGCAATGCCTGCAGTAGGCATTGATCAACAGAAAGGACTCAATTCTTCTCCACAACAATGCTGACCACAGTTTGCACAACCAATGCTTCAAAATGAAGTGAAAGTCACTCAGTCATGTTCAACTGTTTGTGACCCCATGGACTATATAGTCAGTGGAATTCTCCAGGCCAGAAAACTGGAGTGGTAGCCTTTCCCTTCTCCAAGGAATCTTCTCAACCCAGAGATTGAATCCAGGTCTTCTGCATAAATGCAGGCAGTTTCTTTACCAGCTGAGCCATAGGGGAAGCCCAAGAATACTGGAATGGGTAGCCTTTTCCTTCTCAAGCGGATTTTCCCAACCCAGGAATCAAACCTGGGTCTCTTGCATTGCAGGTGTATTCTTTACCAACTGAGCTATCAGGGAATCCCCGAAGTCCAAAGTTGATTAAATTGGACTACAAAATTTTGCCTCATTTGCCATATTCACCTGACCTCTCATTCTCACCACCCAACTACCACTTCTTCAAGAGTCTCAACAATTTTTCTCAAGGAAAATGCTTCCCGAACAAACACGAGGAACATATGTTTTTAAAGAATTCATCAAATCCTGAAACACTGAATTTTTATAAGCCAACTTATTTTTCGTTGGCAAAAATGTGTTGATTGTAATGGTTCCTATTTTGATTAATAAAGATATGTTTGAGCCTAGTTACAATGATTTAAAATTCATGGACCAAAACTGCAATTATGATTGCACCAACCTAATAACAGAAATTTAGCTGTCAGGGTTAGAGGTATCATAATAATCATTGGCAGAAAAGCAAGAACCAAGGAGAGATATGAAAATTGCAAAACAACTAAAAAGTTTATAGTAAACACATCACATGATCACTTGCATTTTGAAGGGAATAATTGACTAGATCATTTAAATGTCATTTTTAATCTGAATTAATGCATAAACAAAAATATTTGTGTGTATATAAATTTACCTTTTTGTGTTTTAGCAAGTATTTTGTTAACCAGTCTCTTATTATTAAGTGTAGATGAACTGATTGCAAAGTGAAATAAAATTAAATAGCATATAAATACATCTTGCTTTATAAATAATAACATCTACAATATGTCTGACAAACATCAAATTTTATGTTTTTAGGAAAAAAAAAACCTCTAAGTACATTTTATGTTATGTAATAATCATTAAATCCTACACTAATATTTAACTATTTGATATAGGAAATGTTGTTCCTTTTTAATCTGTCATGTAAATACTCTTTCTCATTATATGAAAGTGTTTCAGTACTCTGAAAAGATTTACATGATGCTGATTTCTCAAAAATTTACAAAACTTCTCAACTTGCTTTTCATTTCTAAACTATTGAAAGGACTGTGTTAGGGAAATGTGCTGAGCAGGTATTTTTCTTCTTATTCTGTTCAAGTCTCTGATGTGTTTAATATTGCACCACACTGGGGTAGCAGATGGCAAGATCACTTTTCTTAAAAGTCTATCACAAGTACCTTGTGTTTGGCTTTTATTTAAAATAATAATGAGAAGTTTATACTTTTTTCTTCATATATTTGGTTTCAAAACTATTATCTGTTTGTAGTTTAATTGTGAGAAGCTACTACAGAGACACTCCTGATTCAGCAAAGAATTTTGTACACCAGATCATCTAAAATCCTGTAAATAATAAAAACACATTAATATAAGATACCTCTTGCATATTTGTTTTAAAATTGATGATGAAAGGCATCACTGTGATTACTGTAGTACTCTCATATTTACTAAATTATGCATGACTTCTACATTTTCATTTCTGGTAAAACAATCCATATCTCTCATATATATATATATAATATTCTTTTGCTTTCAAATGTTTATTAGCAAGATAACTAAAGTGACTTAATTTTTCATAGAAGAAGACTATTCATTTTAAAATATTAATTTCTTGCTGTGCTGTGTTTATTCACTCCATCACGTCGAACTCTTTGTGACCCCATGGATTGTAGCCCACCAGGCTACAGTCCTCTGTCCATGGGGATTCTCCAGGCAAGAATATTGGAGTGGGTTGCCATGCTGTTCTCCAAGGAGTCTTCCCAACCCCAGGATTGAGCCCAGGTGTCCCGCATTGCAAGCATATTCTTTACCATTTGAGCCACCAGGGAAGCCCAAGAATACTGGAGTGGGGAGCTTATCCCTTCTCCAGGGGATCTTCCTGACCCAGAAATCAAACTGGGGTCTCCTGCATTGCAGGTGGATTCTTCACCACCTGAGCTACCAGGGAAGCCCATTAATTTATTAGGTATAGCTATATTTTTAACTGGAGGATAGTTGCTTTACAATATTGAGTTGATTTCTGTCATATATCAACATGAATCAGCCATAGGTATATGTATGTCCTCTCCCTCTTGAACCTCCCTGCCATCTCCCACCCCATCCCCCCATCTAGGTTGTCACAGAGCACTGGACTTGTACTCCCTGCATCATACAGTAAATTTCTACTGGATGCCCACTTTTACATAGAATAACGTGTATGTTTCAGTGCTACCCCCTCAATTTTTCCTACCCTCTCCTTCCCCTGCTGTGTCCACAAGTTTGTTCTCTGTGTCTGCATCTTCACTGCTACCCTATAGATGGGTTCATCAGTACCATCTTTCTAGATTCCATATATATGCGTTAATATGATATTTGTCTTTCTCTTTCTGACTTACTTTACTCCGTATAATAGGCTCTATGTTCATCCCCCTTATTAAAACTGAGTCAAAAGTGTTCCTTTTCATGGCTGAGTACTATTCCATTGTATATATGTACCATGATTTCTTTATACATTCATCTGTGTGTGTGTTTAAATGTTTAATTGGTGAAATAGTTGGGGAAAAGGCTTTACACTGAATTTAAAACAAAATGCTTATGACATTAAAGGGAGTGGGTAACAGATAGGGAGCATTAAAACTGTGACAGTAAAACCCTAACATCACTTAATTAACTATATTTAAACCTTTTAATTGTTTCACTCATTGAAGTTTGAGACTGTGAAATTCTGATGAAATCCTTGATTGTTTGATTTCTAGGCAGTTAAATTACTTTTGAAAAAGGGCCTCTTGCATTCTTTTATTAAATAGCATACCTCTCCAGTATCTTTTTAAGAACATTTCCTCCTGCTTTTTTGAGGGTAGATTTACCTTTCGATCTTCTCTTACTCTTTCTACTTTGTTCTTTTATGTTTCCTCATTATAGGGTCAATTGATATAATGGCAGTTAAAGTCATTTTGCTTGATTGCAGTCAAACAGCAGTTAAGTGTTCTCATTTAATGGTCTATATAATAAAGTAAAAATTAAATGTTTATATAAGCAAGTTTCCTGAACACCTAAACGTATACATTTTACCTCTGTAATGCAAAGCCATTTTGGATATAAATGAAGACTACTCAAATAACAACAAATGGTAAAACATTACTTTAATGCTTTTGCTATGCAGTATGCATATACATTTTTCTAAGGTTGAAATCATGTTACATATAAAATTGCATATTCAAATAATATAGCGTCATCAGTATCTCTAGTGATAGAAATAGGTTTTTAGTGGTTTCAAATCCCAGCATAAATGTATCATATCTCTCATTCCCACACAGTTGTAATTTAAGGCACTTTCCCTTTCTTTAATTAATATTGTGATAATTATTTTAATAATTTTCAGTTGGGGGCAGTGGGAGCTGTTTTTGCTACATTTTGATTATTAAAGTCTGGTTCATTTGTATTGTACCTTTTACAATTTCTGGTTTGGCAAATTTCACTATATTTTGGGAGGTGGAAAAGTATTTGGTTAATTTTATTCCATAGCTACTCAAAAGGAAGGTATAATTCTTTTGAGAATTAAAACTACTCATGCACACACACACACACTCACAATACTTGTTCTGTTGCTCATTATCTCTATTCAGTCTTCTAATAACCTATTAGGTGCTTAACATAAATGTTTTCTATAAACATTTGTTACACTGATTTTATAACATAATTGATGTCAGTAAGCCATACATTACAGTAGTATCACTGTAATTTTATAAGGTTTTATGCATTCTATTTATTATTTAATAAAATTTTTATAGATTAGTTTAACTGAATTCATCCATACTTGTCAAACATTTTTGTTAAAACTCTGATTTGACTAATAAAGTAAACCTATTTTTTTGTGCTTAATTTAACTCTCTTTTGTAAAATTTTTTTTTTCTTGAAGTATGGTTGATTTTTACTCTTGTTCCAATCTCTGCTGTACAACAGAATGACTCAGTTATACACATATAGGTGTTCTTTTTAATATCCTTTTCTTGTTTATCACAGTTTCTGAATAGAGTTTATCCACAAGATACTGAATATCGTTCCCTGTGCTATACAGTACAACCTTGTTGTTTATCCGTTCTATGTATAATAGTTTATACCTACTAATCCTGAACTCCTGTTCCTTCCCTCTCCCACCCCCCATCCTTTGACCACCACAGGTCTGTTCTCTTTGTAAGTCTGTTTCTGTTTTGTAGATAGGCTCTTTTGTGCTATATTTTGGGCTCCACACATAAATGACATCATATGGTATTTGTCTTTCTCTTTGTGACTTACTCCACTTACTATGATAATCTCTAGTTGCGTCCATGTTGCTTCAAATGGTATTATTTCATTTTTTTATGGATGATTAGTATCCCAGTGTATATATGTACTATGTCTTCTTTATCCATTCATCTATTAATGGACATTTAGGTTGTTTCCATGTTCTGCCTGTTGTGAATAGTACTGCTATGAGCATGAGAATGTATGAATCTTTTTAGATTATAGTTTTGTCTGGATATATGCCCAGGCATGAGATTGCTGGATCGTAGGGTAATTCTATTTTTAGTTTGCTCAGGAACCTCCATCCATACTGTTTGCCTTAGTAGCTGCACCAGTTTACTTTCCCACCTAAGTGCAGGAGGGTTCCCTTTTCTCTAGACTCTCTCCAGCATTTGTTATTTGTAGACTTTTAAAATATGGCTACTCTGACCAGTGTGAAGTGATACCTCATTGTGGTTTTAATTTGCATTTCTCTAATAATTAGTGATGTTGAGCATATTTTCATGTGCCTACTGGCCATCCATGTATCTTGTTTGGAGAAATTAAAACTACTACACACACACACAAAATAGGTTTTCTGCCTAATTTTCAGTTGGGTTGTTTGTTGTTGTTGAGTTGCATGAGCTGTTTGTATATTTTGGAGATTAAGATTAGTATTCAAAAATTGATTACATTTCTTTATATTAACAATGAAACATCAGAATGGGAATGTAAAAAAAAAAAAAAAAAACTTAAAATAGCAAAAAAAAAGAAAAACCTAAGAATAATCCTGACCAAGGTGGTGAAAGACTTATACACCAAGAACTATAAAACATTAATAAACGAGGTTAAAAAGAACTCAAAGAAATGGAATGATATCCCATGTTCTTGATTGGAAGAATTAATATTGTTAAAATATTAGTACTATCCAAAATAATCTACAGATTTAATGTGATCCCTGTCAAAATACCCATGACATTTTTTTATAGAACTAGAACAAGCAATCCAAAAATTTATATGAAACCATGAAAGAGCCAGAATTACCATAGCAATCCTGAGGAGTTGGGGGAAGCAGGAAGCATAACTCTCCCAAACTTTAGACAATATTATAAAGCTACAGTAATCAGAATAGTGTGGCATTGGTACGAAAACAGATAAAGGGATCAATGGAATAGAATATAGAGCCCAGAAGTAAACCCAGATACATATAGTCAATTAATCTGTTACAAAGGAGGCAAGATTATAAAATGGGAAAAAGATAGTCTCTTCAACAAGCAGTACTAGGAAAGTTGGACGGCTGCATGCATATCAATGAGGTTTGAACATACCCTCACACCATGCACAAAAATAAACTAAACATGGCTTAAGGACATAACCATAAGACATGATGCCATAAAACACCTAGAAAAGAGCATAGGAAAACATTTTTCTGATATAATTATACCAGTATTTTCTTAGCTCAGTCTCTCAAAGCTATAGAAATGAAAACAAAAATAAATAAAAGGGACACAATCAAACTTACATTTTTCACAAAAGTGAAAGTGAAAGTCACTCAGTCATGTCTGACTCTTTGTGACCCCATGGATTACATGGAATTCCCTAGGCCAGAATACTGGAGTGGGTAGCCTTTCCCTTCTCCAAGGGATCTTCCCAACCCAGGGATCGAACCCAGGTCTCCAGCATTGCAGGCGGATTTTTTATCAGCTGAGCACAAGGGAAACCCAAGAATACTGCAGTGGGTAGCCTATCCCTTCTCCAGTGGATCTTCCTGACCCAAGAATCGAACCAGAGTCTCCTGCATTGCAGGTGGATTCTTTACCAACTGAACCATGAGGGAAGCCCATTTTGCACAAAGGAAACCATAAAAAAACCAAAAGACAACATACAGAATGGGAGAAAATATTTGCAAATGATGCAACAGAGAAAGGCTTAATTTAACTTTGTTTTAGAAACTCAATGTAAACATCTCTTTATTTTTGTTTCTGAGTTTCACTTATTTTTATAAACTTGCAAAACTTATTTTTGATCTTATTTTGCTGATCATGTTATTATCCTGTTAATAGTAGTTTATTTGTATATGTTTCTTTTTTTAATCTTTCATTTGCTGTATAAGCTTTCTTATCTGATTGTTTTAATTTATTCAATATTTTTGAAAATAAAAATCTTTAAAATGTTCCTGATATTAATTGCTTTGCAAGTTTACAAAGGTTATGATTTAGTTTATATGTCCCAATGATTTAAGTTACTAAAAATGGTATCTTCAGTTATCTCCTACCACTTTACACAGGGAGACAACTGAAGATACCATTTTTAGTAACTTAAATCATTGGGACATATAAACTAAATTATTTATTTATTGGGTTTTCATTCCATCTTTAAGGTTTTTTTCTCTTCTGCCCATGAATCAATATAATCTGGGTTTGAAGGATCAAACTGTTTCTAAATTACCTAGTGTGTTTAATGTCTGAGTTATTTAACTTTCCAAATGCTTACTGGAAGTTTCTCTCTTTTTTTTTTTTTTTAAACTATTTTGCTGGGAGCACAGTACACCCTTATCATTTGCCATTTCAAGTTTCATTTATAATCAGAAAATTATATTCATGGAAACTTTTGATCAGAAAAATATGATCAGAAAATACTTCGTGGAGTCCAATTAAGACTCTGAGCACTTGCTGCTAGTGGTCCAAGTGCTATTTCTTGTTGGTGAACTAAAATCCCACAAGCTGCATAACATGGCCAAACAAATGAGTTAAATAAGAAGAAAATTAAGTTCAATTATGATTTTTGACTTTATTTCTACTCTAACTGGTGTGGTTTGTTCATATGTGTGTGCGTGTGTGTATATATATATATATATGTATGTATGTATATACATATATATTTGTCAGCATTTCCATAGTTCTTGTGTATCTAGCTCCATTTTCCCCAAATTCTGTATGTGTGTGCGTATTCTCCGTGTGTGTGTATGTGTGTGTGTGTTTCGGCTGTGGTTGGTCTTTTGCTGTGTGTGGGCTTTCTCTCTCTGCAGTCAGCAGGGGCTAGTCTTTGTTGCAGTGCGTGGTCTTCTCACTGCAGTGGCTCCTCGTGTTGTGGAGCACAGGCTTTAGGCCTCATGGGCTTCAATAGTTGTACATGGGGGGTACGGTAGTTACAGCTTGTGGGCTTCAGAGTATGGGCTTAGTAGTTGTGGCACACAGGTGATAGTCGTTCTGTGGCACATGGGATCTTCCTGGACCAGGGATCAAACTCGTGTCCCCTGCACTGGCAGGTGGATTCTGAACTACTGTGCCACCAGGGAGTCCTAAATTATATTTTAAATAATATTATCTGAGTCCCATTTATTTTGTCTTTTTTTTTCTTTCATCTAAGTCTTTTGTCTTTTATTTCAATGAGGCCATGTCTTTTTTCTTTTTATCAAGGGATTTAAAAAGTTTTATAAAAAGAACCTATTCTATGTTGAACACTGTCATGGGACATTTATTTTCTCTAAGATAAACTTACTTTCATCTTTTTATACATATATTTTAGAGTATATACATATATATTAGAGTCTCATATTTGCCCATCCTTCCATAATAAAAGACTTAGCTAGTATTTTTTGTTAAAATAAGACTTAGATACTATAACTTCTTAAAATTTGCCCAAATCTTTGTTTTATTTTATTCACCAATACATCCAAATTATTGAAGAACATGGAGAAAAATATTTTAAATGATCAATCATTAGAGAGTGTGTGTGGTTTTTTTTTTAATAAACAATTTATATTCTCAGATTCAGATAAGGGAAGTTTCAGGGAAAGGTGTTTTTGTTTTTGTTTTTTTTAATGGGATATCAAGAATTTTAGGAAGTAGTAAAATGTCTCCATTTTAACACTGAAAAGCACTATAATGTGGAACATGTGGCACGTGATACCTAATCACTCCTATCTTGAGTAACTTCCAGAGTAAATAATGGACTATCAGTAAAAGTTACCTCAATATTTGTAAGCCAGGAGAACACATTTTCTAGATGTAGTGCAAAATTGAGCTTACTAAGAAGATACATGTTTTCTGGTAATAAAAGCTAATGGTAGGTGATACTGCTAAAAGAAGCAGTTGTCATTTTCAATATAATATTTCCATCTCAGTTAATAAAATACTCTTCCAAATAAGCATTAGATTTCACAACTTGAAATTAAAGTTATAAATTGATAAATATTTTCTGCTGAGAAAAGTGAGTTTGGGTGATGATGCTAAAAGAAACAATACTTTCCATGGTAATAAAACCTTTCCCTAGTTGTTAAAATATATATAAAAATAAATATTAAATTTTACAACACTTAAGCAGCACAGGAAATGAAATCATATTGAAGTACTACAGGTGACATAGATTTCCTTTATATCATGCCTTTGTTTTCACATACACACAAAACTTACATACTTTCCTCTGAACAAAGCACAAGTCTTGCCTAATGCAGGACTGTTCATTTTACTGAATTGAAAGCCAATTTAATCATATGACATTAGTACTTTTATTGTATTTTTTCTGGTGGTTTATCATCTTGGAGATGCAATTGAAGACAAAGCATTGTTCTTTTTCTGATTTTTAATTATTTTTGACAAAATTTACCTCAATAATTACTGTGCATTAACCTAAAAAGAGAAGTTCAACATTTTTAGCAATAATAAGTTAAAATATCATAAAGTATAAAGTGTATAAATTATAATTTATAACTATAAAATTATAGTAAGTTGAAACTTCAAACAATTTCCATTGTTGAATGTGAAGTTACGTTAAGTTTGCTGTTCAGCTTTAATAATGCCATTGTTAGATTTTTTTCTTTCATTGCCATTTTCGTATAGAGTTTAAATGGCATTTTCATGTTGTCTTTAACTGATGCTTTTCCTTAAATTAATTTTCACATGAAAATCCACAGATGGATAAACAAAAGAAAAAGGAGAATAAAGAAGTTCTATGAAAATCTCTTAATATGATTCTTATCCAATCAATCAAAATTACCTCATTAAGATAGAAATGGAATTTTGCTACTTAATAGACACAGTTTTAGTG
Source organism: Bos indicus (assembly GCF_029378745.1). Taxonomy (NCBI): domain Eukaryota; kingdom Metazoa; phylum Chordata; class Mammalia; order Artiodactyla; family Bovidae; genus Bos; species Bos indicus. The sequence continues at coordinate 11,834,334 of NC_091761.1, read as the reverse complement.
GTACTGTCACTATTGAATCAAACCTAACATAAGCTACACCTTCGATTATTTACGTTTGTTGTCGCTTCCAATTGTTTTCATTCATTATCTTTTAATATATTATGTTTTTCTGTGGAGCCCTTTATTTGTTGTTAGAATATAAAATTCTAGGGAGACTCTGGCTGTTATAAAGCAAAGCTTCATTGAAATAATACTCTTAGTAATATACTCTCTGAACTTCCAACTCATCTGTCCTTGCCCTTCTGCCAAATGTTATCAGGAACAAATCTGAGCTAGAACAAGCAGTCTTTATTGCTCATGCAGCTCACTGGAGCACCTGACCATGGGGAATTATGAGGAAATATTGGTAATAGAATATTAGAATGACTTTTTATAGGGTTTGGACTTGTGTTCCATGATTTAGGGAAAGACTTAAGTAAGTGGTCTTTATTTGAATTAAGAAGCTGTAGTGTTTTTATGATTGGCTATTTTAAATCTTATCAAGAGGAAGGGAAAATCAGAGCAAGAATAAATCTGTAATTAGTAAAGAAGTAGCCATGATTCATATTACTGGAAGATGCTGATCATTTTTGTGTTTTGGACAATATTCATGATTCTGTCTGTGTTCAGATATGATTATAGATAGCACTTATGTTTGTTTTGACTCATAATGGTGATAGAATGGCCTTACTTGGTATTGATGATTTGAAAAATGTTTTATCTTCAGCAGGAGAACAAGAAGGCTTAGCTGTGAATGCCACCCTAGTTCCAAGATTTTAGGGGCTGTAAATCTTCTTTCTCAGCTCAAACTCAACAAATGAGAAAATATATTGTTTAAATGCATTTGTGTGTATGTTTTTGTGAAGCTAAATTTCTTGGTGCAAATTTGGGGTAAGAAACTTCATCAGATAAGATGTATTGAAACTTCAGGTTACAAAGGCACAAAAAAGTAAAATCAGGAATAAGACCAATTTACATCTGAAACATAAAGAATGAAAGAGGGAAGAAAAATGGAATGAAAATATGAATATTTCTGAAAATATTTATTTTTCCACAAATATTTACACATTAAAATAACTGAATTATTCAACTGAGAATGTATTATATAATTATTAAACAATTTTGTTATTTGCTTACATAAAATTATTGAAGTGAAGCTTATAGATTCCCCATATTATGGTTACTTAAAAAACATATCATCCACTGAATAGTATTGTTAAATATTTGCATGATATATGGATGATAATTCATTACAATTAGGATACTTAATGTTTCATTTACTGTACCTTTAATTAAATAAAATATTCATTAGAAGATTCTGTCATTATTATCTGCACAGAGATTTATCTTATCTGAAGCTCATATCAAAATAATTTGAATAGTTATATGAAAATACAGAGTAGTAAATCATAAATGTAGCTATGTAAAATCATTTTAAACTTGCATCATAATTCAGGACCACAACACATACAATCTCAGAAAAAATTGAGTAAGGACTTGATAAAGGTAGAAAGTGATATTAGATATGTCATGCTATTTAGCTGGGGCAATTCTTAATTCAATCCACTAAGTCTTTTTGAATAAAGCATTACTTTTTCATTTCAATATATTTTTAATAATATAGTATTTGAAAACTTCAAGAGAAATATTTAGACTGCTATTTGTAGAAAATATATGTAGTACTCATTTATTAATTTTCTATAACAAATTTTGAAAATTTTTGAATACTTGAGAACTCCAGTGAACACTTTAAACAGAGATTCTCTAATCCATAACATTTTAGCACATTTGCTTTACTTCTGTTTGTATTTGTATACATTTCATATGTGTGTGCAGGCAGAATCATTTAAGAAATATTTGAGACATCATGTTTCACCTCTAAATTTTTCAGCAGCTATCTCAAGGAACAAATACATTCTCCTAAATAACCATAAATTATCACACTCATGATGTTGTTGTTGTTCAGTCGCTCAGTCGTGTTCGACTCTTTGTGACCCCATGGACTGCAGCATGCCAGGCTTCCCTGTCCATCATCAACTCCTGGAGCTTGCTCAAACTCAGGTCCATTAAATCTGTGTTGCCGTCCAACCATCTCATCCTCTCTTACCCGCTTCTCCCGCTGCCTTCAGTCTATCCCAGCATCAGGATATTTTCCAGTAAGTCAGCTCTTTGCATCAGGTGGCCAAAGTATTGGAGTTTCAGCTTCAGCATGAGTCCTTCCAATGAGTATTCAGGATTGATTTCCTTTAGGACTGACTGGTTTGATCTCCTTGCATTCCAAGGGATTCTCAAGAGTCTTCTCAGGCACCACATTTTGAAAGCATCAATTATTCAGTTCTCTGCCTTCTTTATGGTCCAACTATCACATCCATACGTGACTACTGGAAAAACCATAGCTTTGACTATATGGACCTTTGTTGACAAAGGTTCTACTTTTTAATGAACTGTTTAGGTTTGTCATAACTTTTCTTCCAAGGAGAAAGTGTTTTAATTTCTTGGCTGTAGTCATCATCCACAGTGATTTTGGAGCCCAAGAAAATAAAGTCACTCACTGTTCTTTGTTTCACAATCTTTGGCAAGAATTCATGGGACCAGATGCCATGATCTTCGTTTATTGAATGTTGCATTTTTTGCCAGCTTTTTCACTCTCCTCCTTCATCTTCATCAAGAAGCTCTTTAGCTCCTTTTTGCTTTCTGCCATTAGAGTGATGTTGTCTGCATGCTACTGCTAAGTCGCTTCAGTCATGTCCGACTCCGTGCAACCCCATAGACGGCAGCCCACCAGGCTCCGCCATCCCCGGGATTCTCCAGGCAAGGATACTAGAGTGGGTTGCCCTTTCCTTCTCCAATGAAAGTGAAAAGTAAAAGTGAAGTCACTCAGTCATGTCTGACTCTTAGCGACCCCACGGACTGCAGCCCGCCAGGCTCCTCCATCCATGGGAGTTTCCAGGCAAGAGTACTGGAGTGGGGTGCCATATGGTTATGGATATTTCTTGCAGCAATCTTGCTTCTAGCTTGAGCTTCATCTAGCCAGTCATATTGCATGGTGTACACTGCATAAAAGTGTAATAAGCAGGATGACAATATACAGCCTTGTCATACTCCTTTCCCAGTTTGGAACCAGTCTGTTGTTCCATGTCTGATTCTAACTGTTGCTTTTGACCTGCATACAGGTTCTTAGGAGGCAGTTATGGTGGTCTGCTGTTCCCATCTCTTTAAGAATTTTCTGCAGTTTGTTTTGATCCACATTCTCTTCGGTTCAATCTTTCAGTCTTGTCTGACTCTTTGCAGCCCTATGACTGTAGCATGCCAGGCTTCCTTGTCCATCACCAACACCTGGAGCTTGCTCAAACTCATGTCCTTTGATTCAGTAATGCCATCCAACTGTCTCATCCTTTATTGTCCCCTTCTCCTCCCGCCTTCAATCTTTCCCAGCATCAGGGTCTTTTCCAATGAGTCAGTTCTTCACATCAGGTGGCCAAAATGTTGGAGCTTCAGCTTCACATCAGTCCTTCCAATGAATATTCAGCACTAATTTTCTTTAGGATTGATGGTTTGATATCCTTGCAGTCCAAGGGACTCTCAAGAGTCTTTTCTAACACCATAGTTCAAAAGCATCAATTCTTTGGTGCTCAGCTTTCTTTATTGTCCACCTCTCAAATCCATACATGACTGCTGGCAAAACCATAGCTTTGACTATGTGATCCACGTGGGCTTTTAGCATAGTCAGTGAACCAGAAGTATATGTTTTTATGGAATTCTCTTGCTTTTTCTATGATCCGACAAATGTTTGCAATTTGATCTCTGATTCCTCTTCCTTTTCTAAATATAGCTTGAATATCTGTAATTTCTCGGTTCACATACTGTTGAAGGCTAATTTGGAGAATTTTGAGCATCACTTTGCTAGCATGTGAAATGAGTGGTATTGTGGGGGTAGTTTCAATATTCTTTGGCATTGCCTTTCTTCTAATTGGGATGAAAACTGGCCTTTTCCAGTCCTCTGGCCATCACTGAGTTTTCCAAATTTTCTGGTATATTGAGTGCAACACTTTAACAGCAAAATTGTTAGCATTTGAAATAGCTTATCTGGAATTCTATCACCTCCACTGGCTTTATTCATAGTAATGCTTTCTAAGGCCCACTTGACTTCACACTTCAGGATGTCTGACTCTAGGTGAGTGATCATGCTATCATGGTTGTCCAGGTCATTAAGACCTTTTTGTATAGTTCTTTTGTTTATTCCTGTCACTTCTTACTATCTTCTGCCTCTGTTAGGTCTATTTCATTTCTGTCCTTAATTGTGCCCATCTTTGCATGTAATGCTCCCTTGGTATCTCTAATTTTCTTGAAGAGATCTCTAGTGTTTCCCACTCTATTGCTTTCGCCTATTTCTTTTCATTGTTCACTTAACTTTCACATAAGAGGTTTGTAACATTGTACAGGAGACAGTGATCAAAACCATCCCCAAGGAAAAGAAATGCAAAAAGGCAAAATGGTTGTCTGTGGAGGGCTTACACTCAAGATATTTATCCTTAATATTGTATTAGCTATTATATACCCTCCATCTAGTGAGCCCTAATTTTGCTTTGAATGTGCATTTTTATGTGTTGTGTCACTTTACTTTGATTCAGATTCCGGCTGCAGATCACACATTAGTTGTCATGTGGTATAATTTTAAAACATTTTTAAGATCTTTAATAACACTGTGTATGTTTTCCAATTTAGTGTGTTTCTTACCTTCTTTCAATGCCAAACCCTTGGTAGTGTATATATACTAAGAATCTCAAAACTGACCTGAAGTAGGCTTCTCTTAAGATGATAATACTGTAATATATTGAAATATTAGAATATTTATTTGATGTTTATTAAACTAAGTGTTAAACTAAGTGATTTAACACTTAGTTTAGAATTTACATGAACAATGAGTCTCTAGGGAGAGACCCCGTCTTAATCAGTCTGTCTTTACTTTAATGTCCACCTATTTCCTCACATTAACCAATATTTCTTCTTTTTCTCTATGTAGTGTAATCTCTCAGATATTTTCTCATAGAAATCAAAATTTTCATTTTGTTTCTAACAGACTGTTTGCAACATCTTTTCGATTCAATATAAATTTGTTCTTATTTTACTGTGATCATTGTATACTGTTAGGGGCAATGGGAGGAAGAAGAGAGGAGCTTTCCAGAATGAATGTACTTTGTAAAGGAGAATAAAGTCATCATTTCCAGTATGAGGTAAAATCTGCATTATGTGCTTTTATATCTTGTTATGATAACTTCTATCATGCAGGAGTTAGAAAATATAAAATAATATCTATTCTTATTTGGTCATGTTTAAGCAAAAAAAGCACTATAATATTGTTTTTGAAAATAAATAATGAAACTCAGAGTCACTGGATAAAGTAGAATTACTAATTATTCTGCTTGATTTTGATTTTTAAAGAATTTCCAAAGTACATTTTTTTCTATAAATTCTTTGTTAGATTTTAGTAGAAGAAAACATATCTATCTAAACTTAATAACAGATGCTCATTTGCCTATACAAAGATCTGATTTAGAAATTGGAAAATATGATAAACGTGAATAAAGATGAATAATTGGAAAATAACTCTTAAGAGTAAGTGACTGCCTGTATGAATTAGGACTGGAACGGCAACCACATGCATGCTGCCACTCCCTCATTTTCTCCCCTGGGCAATATTGCAAGTAGATCAATAGCACTGAGAGGGAAGAGTGTTCTTTTTGGGAGCCTAGTATTAATTTTAATATCCTTCAGAAGATATAGCTTAATTGAATATTTTTTTAAGTGGAGTGATGATCATTTAATGAAAAGATGTATGCAGAAGACGTTGAAAAAATTAGAATATAGAAGGCAATCTTGAATAGTTATATATGTCACAAAGTTGTAAATTGAATGATGAATTTATCATGAGGACATATTGAATATTTTGTCTTTTTGACTAGTGCTAACAAATTATTTGGAGAAGGAAATGGCAACCCACTCCAGTGTTCTTGCCTGGAGAATCCCAGGGACAGGGGAACTTGGTGGGCTGCCGTCTCTGGGGTCACACAGAGTTGGACACGACTGAAGTGACTTAGCAACAAATTATTTAAACATCTTTGTGTAGAACATATGTTTCCCATGTGTTTTATTTCTGTTACCTGCCTAGTTTGTGAAGACATTCATTTGCCTTTCAAAGAACGCAGTGAGATAAACCAGAGATAAATGATAGTATCTGTAGCAATGCAAACATTTTATTTTTAGAAGTGTTTATATTTCATAAAGTATAAATAAAGTAATGCAAATAAACAATGGGACCAAACTACACATATAAAAGAAATTTCTATGCAAATACAAATCACTGAATTAGATATTCATTCACTATATATACTATGCAGTGTAAATGATAAATTAAACAGCATTAATTTAACAGTTGTTTATAAATCCACAAAATTAAATCTACCTAATGATATATTTATAAATATATTCTTCAGTATGAAGAATGGATATTTTCCTGTTAATAATTCTCATTTTAAACTATGTGAAGGATTGGTAAACTAATTCCTAATTCTGTGTTCAAACTTTTTATCTAATAATCTCCTATCTTGATTGGATACTTAGCTTTTTATTGTTTTACAGCAATAATACTGATCTCTCAGTTTATGTTCATATTCTTTGGTTATATCATGTAAAGAAAAATAATTTGACACAGGCACTTTAATTAATTTCAATATACAATCCTGTCTACATTCTTCTACTTCAGAAAGTTTTTGAGCAAGAGGAAGTATTGTTCTAGCAATGGTTGCTTTGCAATACAACAATATTTTCCTTAATACAACTTTTGTAGCCATGTTCTCTGTATTTTATAGACTATAATTATGTTCATTTTTCTATTAATTAAATAATTGAAATATAGATGCAAATGTTTCTAAATGTAAATATGGAACTTTGGAACTTAAAATAAGCAGGGTATACCAGAATCCTGAAATATTTCTAAACCTTTATTATAATAATTTTTAAAGAATAACCTGCTGCTGCTGCTAAGTCACTTTAGTCGTGTCCGACTCTGTGCGACCCCATAGATGGCAGCCCAGCAGACTCCCCGTCCCTGGGATTCTACAGGCAAGAACACTGGAGTGGGTTGCCATTTCCTTCTCAATGCAGGAAAGTGAAAAGTGAAAGTGAAGTCGCTCAGTCGTGTCCGACTCTTAGCGACCCCATGGACTGCAGCCCACCAGGCTCCTCCGTCCATGGGATTTTCCAGGCAAGAGTACTGGAGTGGGGTGCCATTGCCTTCTCTGAAAGAATAACCTAATATTCAATTAATTTCACTTTTTAAAATAGCAATCAAAATTTGAAACTACATCATAAATATTTCGGAGAGCAACGTAAATATCTACACACATACAAACTCTTTTTTTTTTATTACTTAAATACTAAAGGCAAAACATTTTCAGATTTCTTAAAGATAATTCAAAGTTTTAGAAAGGTAGTTAGTAAGTAACAGATTTTAAGGACTGACAACCTTATAGATGACAAAGATAATTCAAAGTTTTAGAAAGGTAATTAGTGAGTAATAGATTATAAGCACTTAGAACCCAAGAACTAGAGTTCAGTTTTGGAGACTTAAAATTGCTACTTTTATGACATACTTTATTATGATCATGAAACTGTCTATGGGAATTCTAGGATGCAAAGGAAGCCTGTTTTTATGAAGTATGCTATTTCCATGCTGCTATCTCAAGGATCTTACAATAAAAAAATAATCCATTCTCTTCACCTGGGCATCTTGCTCCCCTGTGGAAAGAACTCATAAAGATGGGAATTTTAATTTGAAGATACGGACTTGAGTTAACTATATTCATTTTGTCTCACTCTATAACAAATTACTACATATTTAGCAATTTAAAACAATGCACATTTATTATCTGTTTGTCAGAAGTCTAGCATGACGTGCCTGGATTCTCTGCAGGTTCTCATGGAGTCTAAGTCAAGGCGTCAGAAGGGCTGGGCTTTTATCTGAAGGATCTAGGGAATTAATTCACTTCCAAACTCACTAGGGCTGTTGGCTCAATTCAGTTCCCGAGTTTGTTGGACTCAGGTCCCTGTTTCTTCTCTGATTGTCAGTCAGGGACAGCTCCTTGAGCTGCCTGCATGTTTCTCTCATGTGGCAAGATCACTTGCCTTCTTAGACCCTTAGTGTTATAATTCAATTCAGAAAGGGTACATGATGAGTCCTCATGCTTTGAATTTAATGACTATCCCCTTGGTCACATCTCTTTCTGGCGTCCTTTTCTGCTATCCTCTTCTATTATTAATGGCTCATGTAATTACTCACCTAGATAATATAGAATAATCTCCCTATTTTAAGATCAGCTAGTTAGTATACTTAGTTATATCTGCAAAGTTCATTTTGCAATGTAATGTAATATATAATAATGGGAATTACACCAAGAGGTGGTGATGATGGAAGCCAAAATTCTGCTTATCACAGTTGCTTTTCAAAGAAGACTTGTACATTTAATACAAAATGTTTATTTATTTTGAAATATTTCCTGTACCCAACAATGTACAGAGCAAAACATGTACAGAGCAATTTCCATGTAAGGAAAAATAACTGAATGCAAATGTATGTTTTATTTATTAATTTATTATTAATTAATTTATTAATATTGTATATTATAAACTAGACTTAAAAAAATCAGATAGATGGTCTTTTATATTAGCATCACAAATATACTCTTTCATCAGAAGCTAAGGAGACATATTCATTCCAAAGCAAACACAGAATTAACTAAGAAGTATGTTACATCTACAAGTATAATATTATAATCTTTTACACCAGATTTAAAATATAGGTACTCTAAATTTTCAACTAGTTCAACTCAAGGAAATTTTCAGATGTACAAATAACAAAATTAATAATTGATCAATATCTGAGATGAGAAATTAAATCCACACACTCCCAATTTTAATTATATGTTATAATACAGTTAAACACTGTGTTTAAAAGATTTTTATGGTCATTTTGTATTGCAACAGATGTATTAATATGTTTTCTCATGATCAGTGAAAATTCTAAACTTCCAAATTGTATGCTGTCATCTCAGGCAGATTAGCATAAAATTTAATTTGTGCCAATTATCCAGAGGCGAAGGAGGGAAATTAACTTGACACATTAATTTTGAATTTACAGTAGTCTATCATAATGTTCATGTGCATGTGAAATTTATTAGTTATTCCCTTTACATCAGTGTCAGAAATTGCTTCCTTGAGCGTCTTAACCAGAAAATATTTGTTCACAGAATACATTGCAACACAAATTGAATTACAGAAAACTGGCAATCTAGGAAGTAGTTTCACAGCTTCTTGTTAGCCACATATAAATTTTGATTTTGATTGTAATAATGATACATTTACCTTTCTAATGTTTATAACATTGAGGGTCCAGGAAGGCAAATAATCCAAAGTAGCAGATAATTTGAATTATTTTAGGAAATACACTTTCCTTAAAATGCATGGTATGAGGTAGGAAATCTAAGAATTTGACTCTAATTTGTATTTTAGTGCTGCATACTGAATTTTCCATTTGTAGCCTTTAAAGTCTATCCTATTGATTTATCTTATATTATTCATTAATTAGTATCATCTTTAGTTATTTAAAAAATCCTAATTTCCCTTGACACTTCAAAATTCAAGTTTACAGTATTTTCATTAACATTATTTCTTTGATTTAGTGGATGTTCAGCATTTGTGATACACAGTTGAGTAATTGATGGTTTTTTATATCACTGTTTTTTCTTTGACCAGTTAGCCAAAATTAGATTTTTAACTTTGGTAAAACCTATCACACACATACCGATGTATAATGATTTATTTTATCTGAAATTATGGTTGAAGATTTACTATGTTCAGGACACTATTCTGAGAGCAATAAGAAAGCAATAGTGCACTGCATAAGAGCATATCCTTCTAGAGGTGTTACATTTACAAAAAGGCCCTCAAACATTCATGTACATATTAGAAGAGGAAAAGCTTTTGAAGAGTTAAAATCAACAATTTGTTTGAGTTACATTGCTTCTTTCTTAGGTTTTTAGCTGTAACAACACAGTTACCAAATCTCTATAAATCTCCATGTGTTCATATGTAGTATGGCCACACACATGTTAATTCACATATCAGGGAGTCCCTGTGACGATTAAATGAAATATTTTTTCATGTGAAAATCCTTTAAAATTTCTAAAAAACTATAGTATAACTTATCCAACCAAGATGAAAAACTTATATTCTTTTCAATATATTTTCAAATTATCAAAAAGAACCTTTAAAAATGTCAAAAGATTAAGCTTTCTTATAGTCAGTACTCATTGCTTTGAGGCAATGTGATCTCTTGAACTGTGAACTAATTTTTAGTGTTATCTCTTCAAAAAAGATTAACAAAAGTTAAAAGACTCAGTTTTAGAAAAATTGAGTTCCAGTTATCTCAGATGTAAATTAAGGAAGATTACTTAAAAGCTCATTTGTGAGCTTCCATAACAATTCAAAGACTTATTAATTTCTACATGTTTACAGTAAATGATAAATGGCATTTTGTTTATTTTTTCTTACAATTGCATTTAAACAGAATATCAAAGTTTAGTTGATTATATAATTCAAGTAACATTATTTCTTCTTCCACCCACCAATTTTTAAAACAAAACCTATAGTTTACTGTTTCTTTTTCACAATAAAAGCTTGGCAGGAAATTTAGTTACTAGAAGCAATAGGAGCCACTCAGAAGGTTTAAAGAATCATGAAATATCCTATTTTGCATCCTTGAAAAAAGGAAAAATAGTTGTTTCAAGGACTAGTTGATATCTCTCTCCACTAGAGAGATAGCAAATCTGTAATGTACCTAATATTACCACAGAAATGGATTCCAGATAGAAACTATAACTTGGTTTGATTGAGAACCACAGGGGTGAGAAGAAGTCAACTGAAAATCTACCAGACAAGAAAAAGGGAGCTGAAAGTGAAGGTGGGACACACACACACACACACACACACACACACACACACAACACATACACAGAAAAATTAAAGGTGAATTTACAACTAGCATACTCAAATCCAATACAAAAAATGACCAACAAATAAGCAATAGAAGATATGCTTATTCTAGAAAATATTTGAGTGCTGTAAAATAAGTAAATTTAGAGTCCTGAAAAAGTATAGCATCCATACACATAAGAAAATACTGAATTCTATTCAATAGATACAGATGAATAAGTGGAAATATTAAAATATTAAGTGGAAATATTAAAATTGCAGTATGTAAAAATATATGTAGTCATCTAAATAATTCAATAGGCACTATAATATCTGAAACAGTCACACTCAAGTAGGGAATTAGAGAACTAAAATAGAGACTACAACCCAGAATGAGATATAAAAAACTCCACTAGAGCTTAACAAATTCCAGAGTCTAACTCTAGGCTCATCAATTTGAGGGCAATAGTAATTACAGTGCTAATGAATTAAATTCAAAAACAGATTTACCATTTCTATTGACATAATATATTCTCTTTTTGTTTGCAGATACATCCTTCTCTCTAGTATTTTAAATAATAGAAAATTTCAATCAGGAAAGGAATTTGATCTTTGTTTGATCTTGTACAGTCTTGATCATTTCAGTCAAATAGTAAAACTTGCCAACTATCTAATTGATAAACACGTGTTCAGGTCTTATTTATGAACTTAGAACTGGTTACCAGTCTTTATAAAGTGATCAGGTTCATATAATAACTCAGAACCTGAACAGTGATCAGTCCAGGCTTCTCATCCGTTTTCACCTCAGGTTTGTTTTGAGTCAGTAAACCTGGACACTGTCATACTTTCATTTCCCTATCTATTTAGATCTGCTGTTGCCCCCTATTCACTATTGTAAGATCAGTTATGATCTTACTCAAGGATGCTATCCTGGTGGAGCCTATCAATTGTCTTCCATGTCCTCTAACTATTGACTGGGTTCAGCCATGGGAAGACACAGCCAGAGATGGACGGGAAGAAAGAGAGAATGGATGAGGTATTATTACTTTGGGTACTTTCCTGATTTGTCAGAAGAAACTTGGAGATGTTCTGCAGAGGGATTGGCCCTTTATCTCAAGTGAATTAAACTGCTTTTAATTGTATGAACCTATGCTCCATGTTGTATAACACTCTTCCCTTTCATAACTTGGTGTCTAGATAGATAACAGTTTTCCCTTATGGTAAATTATTTTTGCTACATTGCTTGACAATCAGTCCCTTTGTTAGACCTTCCTGAATTATCTTAATATCAGTGTGCCACTACTTTCCTGCTGATTGATTGATGGAACATCTCTTTGCAGGAATTCTCTAGTATCCCTTGCTTGATTCTGAAGCAGTGGTCTCATTGCACATTCAGATCCACTTATCTCTTTATTTTTCTATTCAATACCTATCTGCTTCAATTCTCTTTATAAGATTTATTATAGTATGCTATTATTCTTTCTCTAAAATAATCCCTCTATCATTGCTATGTGCTATTAGCAGAGCCTGGAGCAAGTTAGTTGTTCAGAAAATGAAATTAAAATATTATAGTGACTGACATTTTGACTTCCTCTCTGTATGCAGTGGGCTTCCCTGGTGGCTCAGATGGTAAAGAATCCGCCTGCAGTTTGGGAACCTGGGTTTGATCTCTAGGTTGGGAAGATACCCTGGAGAAAGGAATGGCTACGCAAGCCAGTATTCTTGCCTGGAGAATCCCATGGACAGAGGAGCCTGGTGGGCTACAATCCATGGGGTTGCAAAAAGTCGAATACAACTGACTGAGCAACTAACACTTTCACTTTTTTTCACATATAAGCAATATTAATGTTTTTGATGCAGGAAAAACTTAAGATATTGCACATGTGATAGGTGCGGAAAAATAACTTCAAATTATCTAAGGAACTTTTTATGGGAATGAAAGTTGAACAAGTGTTTTTAAAGGTCCGTTTAGTGATAACACTGAAACTCCTAAAATGGTGTGGGAGGAGTACAATTATAAAGATAAATAGGCTACTTTTGCCATATCCTTGCTTGTTGCATGATTTCATGCCCTAGGGTCCTGACAGATTCAGAACAGAAGCTCAGTAAGTGTGTGAGAAACTGGAGATGAATTGGAGCATGGCTCTAGGATCAGGCAGAGAGAGAACAGAGAGCTCCTGTAGAGACCTGGCTCATCCATCAGCAACTCTTGGGCTGTTTCTATAATATCCTTGCTTGCTGTGATTACTTCATACCCTAAAGTTCCTAACAGTTGATCATTTAAATTACAAACCTGCCCCAATGTACATACATGCTCTGAAAACATCAGTGGGGATTTATTTAAATAATTAGTTTTATGATAATGATATAACATATTATTATTAAAAAATAAAAAAAAAAACCCTGGATTCTAGATGATAACTGGAAATTTTAGCATTGCTGCTGCTGCTAAGTCACCTCAGTTGTGTCCGACTCTGTGCGACCCCATAGACGGCAGCCTACCAGGCCCTGCCGTCCCTGGGATTCTCCAGACAAGAACACGGGAGTGGGTTGCCATTTCCTTCTCCAATGCATGAAAGTGAAAAGTGAAAGTGAAGTCGCTCAGTCGTGTCTGACCCTCAGCAACCCCATGGACTGCAGCCCACCAGGCTCCTCCGTCCATGGGATTTTCCAGGCAAGAGTACTGGAGTGGGGTGCCATTACCTTCTCCGAATTTTAGCATTAAAGTTTATTAAATCCACTTCTCTAATTTTCAATTGCACAGTTCTTTTTTTTAAGAATAAAGTTTTGTTTTTTTTTTTTAATGAAAAGAAAGCAAGTAGGGAGATTTGCCAGATGGGCAAAGGGGTAAACTTAAGTTCTACAGATGTTTGTAAATCTCACCATAGTAAAAGGAAGAAAGATATAGGAAAACTATATTTTTTCCTATATTTAGAAATATTTTTTCTAAATATAAGAAATATTTTTTCTAAATATAAGAAATATTTTTCCTATAATTACAAATGAAGAAAGAGAGAAAAAGATGGACATGGATGAAGGAAGGAAGGGAGAAGAAAGGAGAAAATTCAGTCAACTTAATTCTCATGTTTGACACTCTTAGCAAATAAAAAAGGCATTGCTTGTGTTTAGTATTCAAATGCACTTGGGTGCCCATTTTTATGCTTTGTAATTAACCTCTTTTTGTCCCTTCCCAATGTTTAGAATCTCCACAGCTCCACATGGCTTTTGTTTTTAATTCAGGTAACTTTATCACAAATCATACTGTGTATTACCATATCCAATTGTTCAGTTGTCAGGAGAGCTTTGCTTTGCTTAAGTCAGATTCAGCTGTGCTGAAACTTAGGCAGAATAGATATTGCCTGTGAGAGCAACTACTTTTCTAAGGCCTATGAGAAGTGACAGTATCCAGTTTACTGATAAATTGCAGTGCAGCAGGAATGATGCTAGGATAAGTATTGATTTCTTTTGTGCACAGAAATCATTTTGCTACAGATGGTAAATTACCTTCATGAGCTGACAATCCATTAAGTATTATTTTGTGTGTCTCTTCTTTCATTATTGATTTTATTTATTTATTTATTTTACTGCTTTATGTTTTACTACCTTTAAAAGAGGTTATCAAAGAAAAAAAGTAAAGGGAAAACCACAATTAAAATGTAAATATGATAGAATGATTTTATTAGGTAAAACTGAATTTTTGCCGCTACCTCCAAGACTGTAAATAAAATAACTTAAAAGAATTGTATTAAAATATCTTCTAGAAAAATAGGTAAAAGAGTGACTTGAATTCTATTTTAAAATCATTAGGTTTACTTTGACATTTTATATTATAAGTAACAATTTATTTTACCTGCTGTTGACCATAATGTAGTTTTATTAATTTATTCATGACCGATCTGATATTTTGAAAATGACACTTTTAGAGTTTAACTCTCACCATCCTAACCTGTCCGCTTAAATTTTTTCTTATAAATGTGCAAATTTAAAATATGTCATTATTGTTTTGTGTGTGTTCCTTTAATTTCTTTATATTGTTGCATCTCAGAGCAACAGTTTAAATACGTAGTTAAATGTTACATTGTCAAAATTTTAGATTTTTATGCGTTATTACTTCTGCTCTTTTTATGTTGGCTGGCTTCATTTTTCTCAAAATATGATAGAAGCACAATAATTATGAGGTATATGAGATAAACCATATATTTCAAATTAGCTTGCAAGAACTGGAAGAAAGTACATCTCTATGATGCATGAAGACATGAAAATGAAGAAACAGAAACAGAAAACCATAAGGACCAAGAGAAAAAGAAATGCATATTTTTTTCCAAAGCAATGTAACGTAAAGGAAGCAAGAGGCTAAATTTCAAAGAGAAAATTAAAATCAGATTGGAAATCATAATGAAAATTGAGATTGTGGGAAATTAATTTTAGGATGTGACAAAGTAATGGGATAATTTAACTATATACAAGTATAACATGAAGACTGAGGGAAAGACAAGGAAGATAACATGGTCTGTAGAATGGATACAGCTAGAAAATTAAAAGATAGGTGTGGAGGAAAGAGAATGCTGATCCAACCTAAAAATTATGTGTTTTCTGATTTAGAGGCCAGAAGGACAGGAATACAACCATAAATTTAAGTAAAATTATACACAATATTCTGAATCTAAAAAAATCCTTACTAAGATCTAAGTAAGAAGATTGAATGTGCACATTGTTAAGAAAGATAAAATCTCACATCACTAACTGTGTATGTATTGATTGAATAAAAAAACTTATACATTTATCTAATGTTTCTTGAATCAGTCTTGTTCTTTTTTTTTAATTTATTTATTTTAATTAGAGGCTAATTACTTTACTTTGGTTTTGCCATACATCAACATGAATCCACCACGGGTGTCAGTCTTGAACATAGTAAAATAGTGTCAGTGGTCCATACCCACCCACCCACTTAATAAAAAGCAATCAAGGAATCTTAGCCATGTATAGGTGTTTATGGGTACATGTGGGTATAAGTACATATATGTATGTATGGATAGATAGGTAGGTAATTAGATAGAAGATAGATACATGTATTTTTGCTTGTGTGTATATTTATACATATGCATGTGCTTGTTTATGTTTACAGAGATTGTAAGTACATGTTTAT